>NW_025334529.1:0-242349 GCF_014858855.1 Bufo gargarizans
GCACTTCCCTCTCTACTGCTGAGCTCTGGCCCCTCCTGCACTGATCACATGACGGTGACATCATAACAGGTTCTTACCACTTCTCCTCTCTACTGCTGAGCTCTGGCCCCTCCTGCACTGATCACATGACGGTGACATCATAACAGGTTCTTAGCACTTTCCTCTCTACTGCTGAGCTCTGGCCCTCCTGCACTGATCACGTGACGGTGACATCATAACAGGTTCTTCACTTCCCTCTCTACTGCTGAGCTCTGGCCCTCCTGCACTGATCATGACGGTGACATCATAACAGGTTCTTACCACTTCTCCTCTCTACTGCTGAGCTCTGGCCCCTCCTGCACTGATCATGACAGCGACATCATAACAGGTTCTTACACTTCTCCTCTCTACTGCTGAGCTCTGGCCCCTCCTGCACTGATCACGTGACGACATCATAACAGGTTCTTACCACTTCTCCTCTCTACTTCTGAGCTCTGGCCCTCCTGCACGATCACGTGACGGTGACATCATAACAGGTTCTTAGCACTTCCCCTCTCTACTGCTGAGCTCTGGCCTCTCCTGCACTGATCACGTGACGGTGACATCATAACAGGTTCTTACCACTTCTCCTCTCTACTGCTGAGCTCTGGCCTCTCCTGCACTGATCACGTGACGGTGACATCATAACAGGTTCTTACCACTTCTCCTCTCTACTGCTGAGCTCTGGCCTCTCCTGCACTGATCACGTGACGGTGACATCATAACAGGTTCTTACCACTTCTCCTCTCTACTGCTGAGCTCTGGCCTCTCCTGCACTGATCACGTGACGGTGACATCATAACAGGTTCTTACCACTTCTCCTCTCTACTGCTGAGCTCTGGCCCCTCCTGCACTGATCACGTGACGGTGACATCATAACAGGTTCTTAACACTTCTCCTCTCTACTGCTGAGCTCTGGCCTCTCCTGCACTGATCACGTGACGGTGACATCATAACAGGTTCTTACCACTTCTCCTCTCTACTGCTGAGCTCTGGCCTCTCCTGCACTGATCACATGACGGTGATATCATCACAGGTTCTTCAGCTCTTGCACTGTAGCAGATTATAGTCCCCCCCCTGAGAATTCCAGACATTTTCAGTAATTTAGAATTCCCGGCCAGACAATTTTTTAGGTCCCAGAAAGAGGACATGTCTGGGAAAAAGAGGACGTACTGTATGGTCACCCTTGAATTATTTATATAATACCGTAGTACTAGTCTATAATGTGGACAGTGTCTATATACAAGACTTGTCTAGTATTTTCCTGATGTTCTTCCCATTACATAAATGGAAGGTAATATTTTCTTATACATCAGGGTCCATAATTGCTCAGTTTTCAAGTCTCCTATTTGCTAAGCTGCTTATCTGCACAGCGGCCCAGCCTCACACTGCCCTGGAGTAGATAATAGTAAATTATTCTCCTCCAGGCATTAAAGCTCCTCCATCTGTTGAAATAGAATGCATTTATTCATGAAGTATATGAATCCCTGTAATAAATCTGAAAACTGGTTTGTCGGAGTAATCCCCAAATCATATCTTTTATGTTCTCTACAGTTTTTTTGTGCGGCATGTGTAATAGTAAATTATAGAATAAAACAACTTGCCAAATAAGCATGCAAATATAACATAATAATACAGATAAGGCTACTTTCACACTCGCGTTTTGGTGCGGATCCGTCATCCCTTTGTATTATCTTTAACATAGCCAAGATGGATCCGTCTTGAACACCATTGAAAGTCAATAGAGGACGGATCCGTTTTCTATTATGCCAGATTGTGTCATAGAAAACGGATCTGTCCCGATTGGCTTACATTGTGTGCCAGAACGGATCCGTTTGGCTCAGTTTCGTCAGACGGACACCAAAATGCTGCAAGCAGCGTTTTGGTGTCCGTCTCCAAAGCGGAATGGATACTGAACAGAGGCAAACTGATGCATTCTGAGCGGATCCTTATCCATTCAGAATGCATTAGGTCAAAACTGATCTGTTTTGGACCGCGTGTGAGAGCCCTGAACGGATCTCACAAACGGAAATCCAAAACGCCAGTGTGAAAGTAGCCTAATATATATGTCACTCTGGTGAAGTCTTCTCTTGATTGTTGACTTTGACACACATTCACCTACCTCCTGGAGAGTGTTCTTGATCTGGCCAACTGTTGTGAAGGGTGTTTTCTTCACCAGGGAAAGAATTCTTTGGTCATCTACCACAGTTGTTTTCTGTGGTCTTCCGAGTCTTTTGGTGTTGCTGAGCTCACCGTGCGTTCCTTCTTTTTAAGAATGTTCCAAACAGTTGTTTTGGCCACGCCTAATGTTTTTGCTATCTCTCTGATGGGTTTGTTGTGTTTCTTCAGCCTACTGATGGCTTGCTTCACTGATAGTGACAGCTCTTTGGATCTCATCTTGAGAGTTGACAGCAACAGATTCCAAATGCAAATAGCACACTTGAAATGAACTCTGGACCTTTTATCTGCTCATTGTAATTGGGATAATGAGGGAATAACACACACCTGGCCATGGAACAGCTGAGAAGCCAATTGTCCCATTACTTTTGGTCCCTTAACTAGTGGGAGGCACATATTCAAACTGTTGTAATTCCTACACCGTTCACCTGATTTGGATGTAAATCCCCTCAAATTTAAGCAGTTAAAGCTTATCTTGTTAGTTTCATTTCAAATCCATTGTGGTGGTGTATATAGAGCCAAAAATGTTAGAATTGTGTTGATGTCCCAATATTTATGGATCTGACTGTATATTAAACTATTAAACTGTATTGAGGTGCAAATAGTACAGGGAGTGCAGAATTATTAGGCAAGTTGTATTTTTGAGGATTAATTTTATTATTGAACAACAACCATGTTCTCAATGAACCCAAAAAGCTCATTAATATCAAAGCTGAATATTTTTGCAAGTAGTTTTTAGTTTGTTTTTAGTTTTAGCTATTTTAGGGGGATATCTGTGTGTGCAGGTGACTATTACTGTGCATAATTATTAGGCAACTTAACAAAAAACAAATATATACCCATTTCAATTATTTATTTTTACCAGTGAAACCAATATAACATCTCAACATTCACAAATATACATTTCTGACATTCAAAAACAAAACAAAAACAAATCAGTGACCAATATAGCCACCTTTCTTTGCAAGGACACTCAAAAGCCTGCCATCCATGGATTCTGTCAGTGTTTTGATCTGTTCACCATCAACATTGCGTGCAGCAGCAACCACAGCCTCCCAGACACTGTTCAGAGAGGTGTACTGTTTTCCCTCCTTGTAAATCTCACATTTGATGATGGACCACAGGTTCTCAATGGGGTTCAGATCAGGTGAACAAGGAGGCCATGTCATTAGATTTTCTTCTTTTATACCCTTTCTTGCCAGCCACGCTGTGGAGTACTTGGACGCGTGTGATGGAGCATTGTCCTGCATGAAAATCATGTTTTTCTTGAAGGATGCAGACTTCTTCCTGTACCACTGCTTGAAGAAGGTGTCTTCCAGAAACTGGCAGTAGGACTGGGAGTTGAGCTTGACTCCATCCTCAACCCGAAAAGGCCCCACAAGCTCATCTTTGATGATACCAGCCCAAACCAGTACTCCACCTCCACCTTGCTGGCGTCTGAGTCGGACTGGAGCTCTCTGCCCTTTACCAATCCAGCCACGGGCCCACTTGCTACTCGCGATAGCTTGTGAGTTTGCTCCGTGGTTCAGGGTATGTCATCCGGGTTTTGCCTTGTGAACCTTTTTGTCCTGACTGGGAGTTTGTAGGCATCCTTCTCAGGTGAGTCCTGTCTGCCACTCCCAGCTACTATATTAGTTTCAGTTTCACTTGCAGTCATTGCCAGATATAGTCTTTACTTCCAGTGCTATTCTGACCTTTGGAGGAGATCGTTTGACGGTATTGCTGTGGAGCTCTGGTCGGGCGTGGACTGTCGTTGTTGGGATCACCTTCTCTGCTCGTGACTGGATAAGTCTATGTTATAGATTGTTTGTTTGTTTGTTGCTGTCTTCCCCTGTTGTTCTCCTAGACGTGAGTGATGGTGACTAGTGCTCCCATCTGCCTTTCCCCAGTCTAGTCTTGTTAGGGTGACTGAGGGTTTAGGCATCCTGCTCGCCGCACGGGTTCACACCCCGTCTAGGGTATCAGGACAGACAGGTGCCAGCTTAGGGTTAGTCAGGGGTGACCATTCTATTTCCCATCCGTAGATAAGGGTCCCCCTTCCCCTCCGTCTGGTGCGACACGACTGCTGCTGGGATAGCGGTCGTGACAGTACCCCCCTTTCTGACAAAAAGGTTCACAAGGCAAAACCCGGATGACATACCCTGAACCACGGAGCAAACTCACAAGCTATCGCGAGTAGCAAGTCGCTGCGACCTTCTCCTCCCAGACCAGTCTGGATCTGTCACAGTCGTGACAGTACCCCCCTTTCTACGAGGGGCCACCGGACCCTCAAGACCTGGCCTCTCCGGATGGGACCTATGAAAAGCCCGAATAAGTCTGTCCGCCTTTATCTCTGATGCTGGCACCCACATTCTCTCTTCGGGACCATAACCTCTCCAGTGCACCAGGTACTGAAGAGAGCGGCGAACATATCGAGAATCAACAATCTTTTCTACCTGAAACTCAAGACTGCCATCAACAACCACCGGTGGAGGTGGTAGTGGCAATGGTTCAGGAGGTTCTACATATCTCTTAAGCAGAGATCTGTGGAAGACATTATGGATCCTTAGAGTCTGAGGTAGCTCCAGGCGAAAAGCCACCGGGTTAATGACCTTAATTACCCTATAAGGACCAATAAATCTCGGACCTAATTTCCACGAGGGAACCTTCAACTTGATATTTCTGGTAGACAACCACACCAAGTCATTCACCCCAAGGTCCGGACCTTCAGAGCGCTTCTTATCGGCCGCACGTTTGTATCTACCACCAATTCTCTTCAAACTTTCTTTTACCTCTGGCCATCCCCAACAGGCCTTGGACGCACCTATCAATGGATTTCATTACGGATCTACCAGTATCAGCTGGGAAGACTGTTATTCTTGTAGTTGTTGACAGATTCAGTAAAATGGTGCACTTTATTGCTCTTACCGCATTGCCTAATGCTAATACACTGGCTCAGGTTTTTATTGACCACATCGTGAAGCTTCACGGGGTCCCTTCCGATATTGTTTCGGATCGTGGTACCCAATTTGTTTCTAAATTTTGGAAAGCTTTTTGTTCTCGTTTAGGGGTTCATCTGTCGTTTTCTTCATCTTTCCATCCACAGTCCAACGGTCAGACTGAACGTACCAATCAAAACCTAGAGACATATTTGAGATGCTTTGTTTCCGAAAATCAGGAGGAATGGTCATCTTATTTACCGTTAGCCGAGTTTGCCATTAATAATCGTCGTCAAGAATCCACAGATAAGTCACCATTTTTTGGTGCGTATGGTTTCCATCCTCAGTTTTGTACGTTTAGTGAGGGGGGGCCGTCTGGGATTCCCGAGGAGGAAAGATTTGCGTCTTCACTTTCATCAGTGTGGCAGAGTGTGCAAGAAAGTTTGAAGAGAATTGGTGGTAGATACAAACGTGCGGCTGATAAGAAGCGCTCTGAAGGTCCGGACCTTGGGGTGAATGACTTGGTGTTGTTGTCTACCAGAAATATCAAGTTGAAGGTTCCCTCGTGGAAATTAGGTCCGAGATTTATTGGTCCTTATAGGGTAATTAAGGTCATTAACCCGGTGGCTTTTCGCCTGGAGCTACCTCAGACTCTAAGGATCCATAATGTCTTCCACAGATCTCTGCTTAAGAGATATGTAGAACCTCCTGAACCATTGCCACTACCACCTCCACCGGTGGTTGTTGATGGCAGTCTTGAGTTTCAGGTAGAAAAGATTGTTGATTCTCGATATGTTCGCCGCTCTCTTCAGTACCTGGTGCACTGGAGAGGTTATGGTCCCGAAGAGAGAATGTGGGTGCCAGCATCAGAGATAAAGGCGGACAGACTTATTCGGGCTTTTCATAGGTCCCATCCGGAGAGGCCGGGTCTTGAGGGTCCGGTGGCCCCTCGTAGAAAGGGGGGTACTGTCACGACTGTGACTGATCCAGACTGGTCTGGGAGGAGAAGGTCGCAGCGACTTGCTACTCGCGATAGCTTGTGAGTTTGCTCCGTGGTTCAGGGTATGTCATCCGGGTTTTGCCTTGTGAACCTTTTTGTCCTGACTGGGAGTTTGTAGGCATCCTTCTCAGGTGAGTCCTGTCTGCCACTCCCAACTACTATATTAGTTTCAGTTTCACTTGCAGTCATTGCCAGATATAGTCTTTACTTCCAGTGCTATTCTGACCTTTGGAGGAGATCGTTTGACGGTATTGCTGTGGAGCTCTGGTCGGGCGTGGACTGTCGTTGTTGGGATCACCTTCTCTGCTCGTGACTGGATAAGTCTATGTTATAGATTGTTTGTTTGTTTGTTTGTTTGTTGCTGTCTTCCCCTGTTGTTCTCCTAGACGTGAGTGATGGTGACTAGTGCTGCCATCTGCCTTTCCCCAGTCTAGTCTTGTTAGGGTGACTGAGGGTTTAGGCATCCTGCTCGCCGCACGGGTTCACACCCCGTCTAGGGTATCAGGACAGACAGGTGCCAGCTTAGGGTTAGTCAGGGGTGACCATTCTATTTCCCATCCGTAGATAAGGGTCCCCCTTCCCCTCCGTCTGGTGCGACACGACTGCTGCTGGGATAGCGGTCGTGACACCAGTCTTGACGTTTCAGCTTGTGTGTCTTGTTCAGTGGTGGTCGTCTTTCAGCCTTTCTTACCTTGGCCATGTCTCTGAGTATTGCACACCTTGTGCTTTTGGGCACTCCAGTGATGTTGCAGCTCTGAAATATGGCCAAACTGGTGGCAAGTGGCATCTTGGCAGCTGCACGCTTGACTTTTCTCAGTTCATGGGCAGTTATTTTGCGCTTTGGTTTTTCCACACGCTTCTTGCGACCCTGTTGACTATTTTGAATGAAACGCTTGATTGTTCGATGATTACGCTTCAGAAGCTTTGCAATTTTAAGAGTGCTGCATCCCTCTGCAAGATATCTCACTATTTTTGACTTTTCTGAGCCTGTCAAGTCCTTCTTTTGACCCATTTTGCCAAAGGAAAGGAAGTTGCCTAATAATTATGCACACCTGATATAGGGTGTTGATGTCATTAGACCACACCCCTTCTCATTACAGAGATGCACATCACCTAATATGCTTAATTGGTAGTAGGCTTTCGAGCCTATACAGCTTGGAGTAAGACAACATGCATAAAGAGGATGATGTGGTCAAAATACTCATTTGCCTAATAATTCTGCACTCCCTGTATATATGGCACATAAAACCTCATATTCATATAAAACTCATGTCCAACTGGATAGACACACCAGAGGTGCAGAGGTGCATATACATGTGCAAAAACACATAGAAGACATACCGTATATCTGTATTTTCCATAATATCTATGGGGTTCTACATATAGTACCGTATTTTTCGCTTTATAAGACGCACCTGATGATAAGACGCACCTAGGTTTTTGAGGAGGAAAATAAGAAAAAAATATTTTGAACCAAAAGGTGTGCTTTTGGTAGCTTTTGAACTAAAGGTGGTCTGTGGATGATGTACTGTTATGGGGATCTGGGGATGACGCACTGTTATGGGGATCTGTGGATGACACTGTTATGGGGGGATCTGTGGATGACGCACTGTTATGGGGGGATCTGTGGATGACACTGTTATGGGGATCTGTGGATGACGCACTGTTATGGGGGATCTGTGGATGACGCACTGTTATGGGGGATCTGTGGATGACGCACTGTTATGGGGGATCTGTGGATGACGCACTGTTATGGGGGATCTGTGGATGACGCACTGTTATGGGGGGATCTGTGGATGACGCACTGTTATGGGGGATCTGTGGATGACGCACTGTTATGGGGGATCTGTAGATTACACTGAGGGGGGATCTGTGCATGACACTGAGGGGGGATCTGTGAATGACACTGAGGGGGGATCTGTGCATGACACTGAGGGGGATCTGTGCATGACACTGAGGGGGGATCTGTGCATGACACTGAGGGGGGATCTGTGCATGACACTGAGGGGGGATCTGTGGATAACACTTATGGGGCTCTGTGGATGACACTTATGTCATCCACAGATCCCCCTAAGTGTCATCTACAGATCCCCCATCAGATGCATCAGTGTGGAGGGAGGAGGCGGAGACACTCATGGCGGGGCCCGGTGCAGTGACTCTACTCTAATACACCGGGCCCCGCAACTGTTAAACATTCAATCTGATCTATATCTAATAGTATATGCTCTGTACGGCTCTTAATGTAGTACCGTAAGTATAGCGCAGACCGGCATCTCCATCGGTCATGCGCCACCTGCCGCAGCTCCCTCCTCATGCGCCGTCTGCTCCAGCTCCCTCTGTCATGTGCCGCCTGCCCCAGCTCCCTCCTCATGCGCCGCCTGCCTGCTTATCTCACTTTATGAATGAACAGGCAGGCGGCGCATGACAGAGGGAGCTGGGGCAGGCGGCGCATGACAGAGGGAGCTGGAGCAGACGGCGCATGAGGAAGGAGGTGCGGCAAGCGGCGCATGACCGAGGGAGATGCCGGTCTGCGCTATACTTACGGTACTACAGTAAGAAGAGCCGTACAGAGCATATACTATTAGATATAGATCAGATTGAATGTTTAACAGTTGCGGGGCCCGGTGTATTAGAGTAGAGTCACTGCACCGGGCCCCGCCTCCTCCCTCCACACTGTCACTGATACTTCGCTGGCCGCGCTGTGCAGCATAGCGGCCAGCGAAGTATTCGCTTTATAAGACGCACGGCCATTTTCCCCCCACTTTTGGGGGGAAAAAAGTGCGTCTTATAAAGCGAAAAATACGGTAATTTTGGAAGATAAGAATAAATAAATAAAAAAAATTATAAAACTGTGTCCAAAACAGTACATAGATGGTAGATAGATGCAGAGGGGGAGAAAGGGGGAGGTAGCCTACTGGGGAGGAGAGATCGGGGTGCTGATAAACAGCCGGACGGCGATTTCCCATCCCCAACAGGCATCCACCTCAACTTCAGTCAATAGATTGTACTAAAGGAATCCAAATAACTCCATCTCTGCATTTTGGCCTCTTAGAGAAAAAGTATCAAAATAAAATATTCTCTTGGACTCAATTCTGGACATATGTGCTATGTGATTCCCTCCCCTCCAGGGTCTTTTGACTTTCTCTAATGCTATATAAAACAAAGTCGAAGGGTAACAATTATGATGTTCCTTGAAATGTTTGGACAAAGAGTGTAGCTCATATCCCTTTTTAATATTTGCCACATGTTCAGCAATTCTCTTCTTTAAAGACCTCTTTGTCCTTCCAATAATACAAAAACAAACGCATAAAATTTTTGCTGACATATTGTGCGAATACCCCGATCGGTACACTGATCCCGCCTAAGCTTAAATCTGTTAAGGAAAAGATCCGTAATACAGCAGAACTGTTTCACTCTCCAGTACGCAATTTGTTTATCGGTAATATATTTATCTCAAAATATGACCTAAATATATACTTTCAAAACTTGAATTTCACTGGAAGAGAGTATTTGCTATTTAAAAAAAAAGCATCTTGACCTCGGAGGCTTTTAGATCTCTGCTTTCACCCATGACTACGATAAAAAAAACCATAAATAATGGCACTCCAGTCAAGAAAGCAATCTCTACTATATATAACATTAAAAATACCACTGACTCACCTCTTTCTTACCTTTCTAAATGGGCGTCAGAGTTAGAGATTACCCTTAATGCTACAGAAATTAGAGATATTATTTGAAATGCTAGATCGAAGTCAGTATGCCCTAAAATCCAGGAGACACACTTTAAACTAGTATCTCGTTGGTACTACATCGTATCTTCTCCAATGTATCCCCCCCTGTGCAGGAGATGCGAGGAGGCCCAAGGTACTCTGTCACATATTTGGCTAACTTGTAAATGCATTATGATATTTTGGAGGAACATAGCTACAATCATTAGTCATATATTTGACGCTCGAGTGGAAATTCCTCAAAACCTACTTTTCTTCAGTGTTTTTGACCTTCACACCTCGAACATCAGACACCCCCTCAGCATACATATTCTCAACGCTGCCAAATTACTAATTCCAAGATTGTGGAAAGAAAAAACACCCCCTCAATCTCCGAAAGGTTACAGGAAATGAATACGCTACACAATTATGAGATGTTAAGACTTCAGAGAGAAGATAAATTGCATCAATATCACAAGACATGGGATCTATGGAACTCATTTATTAAAAGTGATTTTATCTTAAGTCTTCTTTGATCAATTTCAGTTTTAAGCTAGAAAATTTAGAGTCAAGATCATGCTTTGAGCCCTGATACCTGATACCCCCTACCCCTGGTTTTACTAACCCTTCCCCCCGTTATTTTTGTTACACCACAGTTGAACTCGGCATACATAAACATATACTATCTACATGAGCTAAGTTATACAAGGCTTAAATGTTTTACCTCTAACATTTACTTTATAAAAGAGTTTTGATTTTGTCAATAAAGACTACGGTCCTTTTCAGTTATGTAATAAAGACCTTTTGATGACACATTACTTTATCAATTTTACAACCAACTGTGTAATAGATTTGCTTTATGTACATAACGCATGATTATTAATGCTTTGTATATAATTTTTTTTATTTAATGTACAGTTGCAAGAAAAAGTATGTGAACCCTTTGGAATAAAATGGATTTATGCACAAATTGGTCATAAAATGTGATCTGATCTTCATCTAAGTCACAACAATAGACAATCACAGTCTGCTTAACTAATAACACACAAAGAATTATGTTACCATGTTTTTATTGAACACACCATGTAAACATTCACAATGCAGGTGGAAAAAGTATGTGAACCCTTGGATTTAATAACTGGTTGAACCTCCTTTGGCAGCAATAACTTAAACCAAACGTTTCCTGTAGTTGCAGATCAGACGTGCACAGCGGTCAGGGGTAATTCTTGACCATTCCTCTTTACTGAACTGTTTCAGTTCAGCAATATTCTTGGGATGTCTGGTGCTAATCACTTTCTTGAGGTCATGCCACAGCATCTCAATCGGGTTGAGGTCAGGACTCTGACTGGGCCACTCCAGAAGGCGTATTTTCTTCTGTTTAATCCATTCTGTTGTTGATTTACTTCTATGCTTTGGGTCGTTGTCCTGTTGCAACACCCATCTTCTGTTGAGCTTCAGCTGGTGGACAGATGGCCTTAAGTTCTCCTGCAAAATGTCTTGATAAACTTGGGAATTCATTTATCCTTCGATGATAGCAATCTGTCCAGGCCCTGACGCAGCAAAGCAGCCCCAAACCATGATGCCCCCACCACCATACTTCACAGTTGGGATGAGGTTTTCATGTTGGTGTGCTGTGCCTCTTTTTCTCCACACATAGTGTTGTGTCTTTCTTCCAAACAACTCAACTTTGGTTTCATCTGTCCACAGAATATTTTGCCAGTACTGCTGTGGAACATCCAGGTGCTCTTGTACAAACTGTGAACGTGCAGCAATGTTTTTTTTTGGACAGCAGTGGCTTCCTCTGTGGTATCCTCCCATGAAATCCATTCTTGTTTAGTGTTTTACGTATCGTAGATTCGCTAACAGGGATGTTAGCATATGCCAGAGTCTTTTGTAAGTCTTTAGCTGACACTCTAGGATTCTTCTTCACCTCATTGAGCAGTCTGCGCTGTGCTCTTGCAGTCATCTTTGCAGGACAGCCACTCCTAGGGAGAGTAGCAGCAGTGCTGAACTTTCTCCATTTATAGACAATTTGTCTTACCGTGGACTGATGAACAGCAAGGCTTTTTGAGATACTTTTATAACCCTTTCCAGCTTTATGCAATTCAGCAATTCTTAATCGTAGGTCTTTTGAGAGCTCTTTTGTGCGAGGCATCATTCACATCAGGCAATGCATCTTGCGAAAAGCAAACCCAGAAGTAGTGTGTATTTTTTATAGGGCAGGGCAGCTGTAACCAACACCTCCAATCTCAGTTAGTTCTTGGAGATGTCATTAGTCTAAGGGTTCACATACTTTTTCCACCTGCACTGTGAATGTTTACATGGTGTGTTCAATAAAAACATGGTAACATTTAATTCTTTGTGTGTTATTAGGTTAAGCAGATTGTGATTGTCTATTGTTGTGACTTAGATGAAGATCAGATCACATTTTATGACCAATTTGTGCAGAAATCCATATCATTCCAAAGGGTTCACATACTTTTTCTTGCAACTGTATATTGTAGATAAAATCTATACTGCTATATATACTTTTATATGCCACTTTTTGACCCTTAAAAAGCTTCAATAAAAACAAAAATGTTACTCCAATATACTGTTTCTGACAGATATATAACGTCTGTGGAATCACAGGTCAGCCCTTCCTTTATATCCAAGCTGAATATGTTCTGAGTGGAATTTACTTTGAGGGTCTTTTTTGGGAAGACAGTCATCCTACAGTTAGCACAACGCTCACATCTATAAAATCCCTTAAAGGACATCCAGGAATTCTTATTAATACTTCTCTCATTCTTGACCGAAGGAGCTACCGTATTTTTCGCCCCATAAGATGCAGTGTGTCTTATGGGGCGAATGCTGCCATTTTTACTCTGCTAACACTGATACTTTGCGGACCGCAATGCTGCACAGCGCGGACTGCGATGTATCAGCGAGGAGGGGCTGGAGGCCGGCAACTGCTGGAATCGTGGCGGGGTCCGGTGCAGTCACTGTACTCTATTACACCGGGCCCCGCACACAGCAGTATTCAGATGTAAAGTGTAGAAATTCTCTGCGGTAGTGCAATCCACCTAGTACTCACTATGAAACTCCCGTACTAGCAGGCAGGCTGGCCGGTCACTCACTTCGTCAGGCGCATTCTCCACCTGCTTCATTAAAGGGCTTCTGTCACCCCACTAAAGTCATTTTTCATTTTTTGGCTACTTAAAATCCTTATACTGCGATTTATCAATATATAGTCCTCTTACTCTTTTTCGTTCAGTAGTTTCTTCAAAAAACGCACTTTTATCATATGGAAATTACCTCTCTACCAGCAAGTAGGGCAGTTACTTGCTGGTAGCAGCCGCATCCTCCTTTCAAATAAACGCCCCTCCTCCTGTTGATTGACAGGGCCAGCTAGCGCTCTCGTCCTCTGGCTAGCCCTGTGTGCCTTCTAAATCTCGCGCCTGCGCCGCACTGGTCTTCAGTCGGCGCAGGCGCACTGAGAGGAGGACGCTCGCTCGGCCGCTCCATCCTCAATGCGCCTTTGCCGGGTGTAGATGTGATGTAATCGGCGCAGGCGGATTGAGGATGGAGCGGCCAAGCGAGCGTCCTCCTCTCAGTGCGCCTGCGCCGACTGAAGACCAGTGCGGCGCAGGCGCGAGATTTAGAAGGCAGACAGGGCTAGCCAGAGGACGAGAGCGCTCTCTGGCCCTGTCAATCAATAGGAGGAGGGGGCGTTTATTTGAAAGGCCTGGTCCTTAAGGTAAAATAAGGCTGTGTCCTATATGTTTCCTATATGTCTTATCATCATTGAGTTGTCTCTCACATTCCCGTGTATAATATTCAGTATCAAAGATCACTATGGCCCCCCCTTTGTCCGCAGGCCGAATTGTAATTTCTTTGGGGGATTGTAACTGTTGAACAGCTTCCATCTCCCTCCTGGTGAGGTTATTTTTTACCTTATTATTTTTAAGTCGTCTTCAATCGCTTTCCACATTCATTTTAAATGTTGCCATTTCATAGCTAATTTCCTGTTTTGGATATTTTTTGGATCTCAACTTCAATTCAGTATGTTGGTATCTATCAGCATTAGGATTACCACAAGATTCCCTAGTCACTGGATTTTTCATGTAATATTTCTTTAAACATAATTTCCTAATAAACTTCTCAATTCCTATATAAGTCGAAAATTTATCAATGGTGGTAGTAGGGGCAAACTTAAGGCCTTTATTTAAAAGTGCAGTTTGTGCATCAGTGAGTTGCATCTTACTTAAATTCACTATACTCGAGCTGGTCTGTGTTGACTGTAAAAGTTTTTTCTTATTCGAGTGTCTCCCTTGGTTGGTGTATTGTTGTGTCGTGGTTTGTGACCTTATCCTGTGATCGTTGTTGTAATGTTGGTGCTTGTGATTGTATTTCTGTGGACACTCCTTTGTCTGGTCCTCTGTCTCGTTCAATTGACGTCTCAAATTGTATTTGTGTTTCTGTTTGTGATCTCTCAAGTTTCTTTGTGGTGGGGTTGGTGAACGTGTTCGTCTTGATCGTGTCCTATGGTGAGGGGGAGTATAATCTAAAAAACGAAGTGATGCTAGTGACTCATATCTATTTTTGATTGGTACACTATAATGTTTATGGATCAATTGGGTCTTGTACTTCCTCTATTACCTGTGTGTTCCCCTCTCGTACATTAGTCTGGTTGGTATCCTTCTGACCATACTTCCTTATCTTCCTGGATTTCCTATCTATGATGTCCCTTTCTAGACCATCCAATTTTTTTTACATATCTTTTAATGCCACTTTTGAACTTGTTCCGTGGCTGGAAGTTGTTCTATTTCTTTCCTTAATGTCGCTATCTGTTCAGTAGTGTCACTCACAATCTGTATCCTTCTGTTAATAATGATTTGTATTAGGTTACAACTTACAAGACTGTGTTTTAAAAAAAAGAGTCCCATTCCTTCTTGAAATTATTGTCCACCAAATCTGATGCCAGTGTTTTGGTCAACGCAAGTCGTTTCGGAATGAGTCCCCCCTGCAAAAATTGTGTAATTGTTTTTGTAATAAGCGTTCCTGAAATTCCTGAAAGTGTCATCCATAGATCTATTGGGTTCAACAAGGTTATTTTCCAATGTATCAAACTTATATGTGTCTATCCATTTGCACTTATTGTCCATGCATTCCCAGATGTCCATCACAAAGGGATATAAGGAGCTCAGCCATTGTACAGTTTTGCATCTATGTACTGTTTTGGACGCAGTTTTCTTTATTTTTTGTAACAATATTGACTGGTATTTGGAACTGTTCATAATTCCCTCTAGCTTAACTTAAGCCCCAGTTCCAGCTAAAGAAAAACAGCCCCTTGGCATGATGCTGCCACCACCATGCTTCACTGTGGGGATGGTGTTCTTTTGGTGATGTGCAGTGTTGTTTTTGCGCCAAACATATCTTTTGGAATTATGGCCAAAAAGTTCCACCTTGGTTTCATCAGACCATAACACCTTTTCCCACATGCTTTTGGGAGACTTCAGGTGTGTTTTTGCAAAATGTAGCCTGGCTTGGATGTTTTTCTTCGTAAGAAAAGGCTTTCTTCTTGCCACTCTACCCCATAGCCCAGACATATGAAGAATACGGGAGATTGTGGTCACATGTACCACACAGCCAGTACTTGCCAGATATTCCTGCAGCTCCTTTAATGTGGCTGTAGGCCTCTTGGTCGCCTCCCAGACCAGTTTTCTTCTCGTCTTTTCATCAATTTTGGAGGGACGTCCAGTTCTTGGTAATGTCACTGTTGTGCCATATTTTCTCCACTTGATGGTATATCTAATGCCTTGGAAATTCTTTTGTACCCTTCTCCTGACTGATGCCTTCTAACAATGAGATCCCTCTGATGCTTTGGAAGCTCTCTGTGGACCATGGCTTTTGCTGTGGGATGCGACTAAGAAAATTTCAGGAAAGACCAACTAGAGCAGCTGAGCTTTATTTGGGGTTAATCAGAGGCACTTTACATGATGGCAGGTGTATGCTGACTCCTATTTAACATGATTTTGAATGTGATTGATTAATTCTGAACACAGCTACATCCCCAGTTATAAGAGGTGTGCGCACTTATGCAACCACATTATTATTATTTTTTTTTGTTTTCTTCCCTCCACCTAAAAGATTTCAGTTTGTTTTTCAATTGAGTCGTACAGTTTATAGGTCACATTAAAGGTGGAAAAAGTTCTGAAATGATTCATCTTTGTCTCATTTATTTACAGCACAGAAACCTGACATTTTAACAGGGGTGTGTAGACTTTTTATATCCACTGTATATGCACCTCTGGTGTGAATGTGTGTCTACTGTCTATCCGGTTGGACATGTGATTTATATGAATATGAGGTTTTATGTGACATATATACTATTATATATTATTTGCACCTCAATATGGTTTAATATATACTATGCTTTTTATATTAGTCCAGATGTTTTATGAGAATGAAGAGTTGGAAGGTGTTAAAGAAATGGAATTCTGAGCATAATCCAAGGCTGTTTTAAAGTCCTGAATGCGTATATTGCGGATACCTCCCTGTCCCAGCAATCATTGCTACCCCTCCCATATACCATATAAAAGGGAGGCTTCTAAACCCACTGTTTAGCCACTGAGGAAGGGGCATGTGTAGCCCCGAAACGCGTTTGGTATAAGAACAGTGAGGTGCATGCAAGCCAGGACCATTGGAAGCATTGGGAACTTATCTCTGGACTAGAGAAAATAATTGATTTATGCAAGAAGTTGCCACATTCCCAGCCCGGAACTCAGTACTGGTTGCGATCCTCCCTGCGTGTGACTAACCGCTCCGCCTCCGTCACGTGGGATGCCACGTGGAGGTGTGTTGATCACATGGGACGCCGCGTAGGTCCTTACAGGTTAGAGGAGCAGCATACAACGGCGTGGAGTGGTAAAGTACGGAACCTCCAGTCGTGACACAGTTTGATTTTTTGTACCCAGAGCATTGATTTATGTACTCAGCACCGCATGATTGCGTACTACAATAGTACGAGTATGAGAGTGTCACAGTCTGACATGTGGAGTGGCAAAGCATTGAACCATTGACTTTTATGTATCCAGCTTGTGTCCAGCACGTTTATGTAGTCAGCATCTCTTTGTATTCAGCGCACTGATGTATTCAGCATACAAATCACGCAGTTTGCTGATTGTTACAGCCATCTAAAGTCTAAAGAGCACTGAGCGAATAATAGCCAGGCAAGGCTTCTGGTGACATAGGATATACATGAATGATTCGGGACATATCGGATCATATTGGATCATTGCATCTGGACTTTTGAATTGGTGTCTCTTCAACAAAGAAGCTCAAAGTGCAGGAGTGGACGACCGTAATTACATATTGTAATAATTAATCACATATAGCTAGGACTAATTCTCCTAGTAAAGCGTCAGCTGCTGTTGTTTTAATTGTGGTGCCGCCCCCTACCTCACCTTGCCACTATTTATATTTTTATGTATATTTTTTTATGGCCTATGATATGGTATTTTGGTATCGCTATCCGCTGAATAAAGGTGTATTTTTTATCTATCACATTCCATGAATTTCTGGGTGTAGAGTGCCCCTCGTTTTTATTATATTTTGAGATTTTTCCCTATGACACCGGCTGACCTGTTACATGTGCACTTGGCAGCTGAAGACATCTGTGTTGGTCCCATGTTCGTATGTGCCTGCATTATTGAGAAACATGATGTTTTAATATATGCAAATGAGCCTCTATGAGCAACAGGGGTGTTACCGTTACACCTAGATGCTCTGCTCTCTCTGCAACTGCAGCGCCCACTGCACTTTGATTGACAGGGCCAGGCATTGAAAACGTCATCGCATCTGGCCCTGCCAATGAAAAATGGTTCTCCAGGAATTAAAAAAAAATGAAAAAATTATTAATATTATTTTATTATAAATATATTCACAAATACCTTTCATTACTTAGAATGGCTTGTTTTGTCTAGGGAGCAATCATTAGGACGGCTATCCATTTTATTTCTCCTATCGGTGCACACAAAACCTGTCCTAATGACACAGGAGGACAAGTTACTTCACCACAATGAGCCATAGTGCTGCCTCATCCTCATCCTCCTCTCTGCTTGTCAGGAATCATGATCCTGAATACAGGTGAATCTCTGTGGGAATGGAGATGATGAGGAGACCTGAGAGGAGGGTGAGGTGTGGATAATGAGCAGCAGCACTTGTTTACCGTCTCCATTACCACAGCAACACATTACCACAGCCTCTCCTGTCCGTCCTCTCTGTACTTCATGTCTCCTCATGAACTACATTCCCCAGAGATTCAGCTAAAGTTCTTATCATCTGTATTTAGTATCATAATCCCTGACAAGCAGAGTAGAGATGAGGATGAGGCAGCTCTTTACCTCAGTGTTGTAAAGTAACTTGTCCTCATGTGTAATCAGGACAGGTTTTGTGTGAACTAATGGGACAGCGGCCATTTTGTTTCTCCTAATGATTGCTCCGCAGACAAAATGAGCCAATATAAATAATAAAAGGTATTTGAGAATATATTTATAATAAAGTAATATTTGAATTTTCCTAATTCTCGGAGAACCCCTTTAAAGTGCAGAGAGCGTAGCAGTTGCAGAGAAAGAAGAGCCTCTAGGTGTAATGGTAACACCCCCATTGCTCCTAGAGGCTCATTTGCATATATTAAAAGATCCTTTTTCTCAGCAGTGCAGGCACATATGAACAGGAGACCAACACGGATGTCTTTAGCTGCCAAGTAGAGCAAATTATTGGACCAAATAAAGCCAAGTTGTATTTTTAACCTCTGAAGCCTCTGAATGTTGTCATTGCTAACCCCCATCCCATATATACCGATCCCGACAATATCTACGCCATTGGTTGGAATAATCCACCTGGAATCAATGACTGGCTCTGTTACTTTGTCCATACAAGCGGTACAGCAGGATCTATTGACATGAAGAAGAGATCTGCTACTAGCATTGTTCCAGCTGGTTCTAGAGCCCAGAAAAGAAGCTGTACAGAGGACCACTGCCTCAGACCTTAAAGGGCTTTTCCAGCATTAACCCCCTTTATAATTTGGCTCTGAAATATGGCATATATAAACCAAGAAACGCACTTATCTGCTCCCTTCTGCTCACTTCCAGTACTAAGGCTCCATTCATGTGTGCATATACTGATCCCTCCTGATATAGACATGTGACCACTGCAGCCAATCATAGGCTGTCACATGCTTGTATAGAGATGGGCCAAGAAGCAAAGACCGGCGGAGAATCCAGGAAGCATGGGAACCGGGATATTACTCACTCCATATGTAAGTATTACTTTGTGCATTTTTCAAGCATTCTAAGTGGTTTTTAAATAACTAAACATCTCCAGGGACACAATATTACACGAATGTTCCAGAGTGGGCATTTCTGGAATGTATTGTGGAAGATGCTGGGGAGAATGGGACTTGACTTATCAATGGAGAGTGAAATATTGGGAGGTATGGTGACTCCATGGCTGGTATGTGTGATTTACAGGTTGTTTTTGATCCTGTTGCAGGCTGTAAATATATTATATATCTGCAGGGTGTATAAGCCTATCACAGCTGATTCCGCGTCACAGTAGCATGTAGAGCAGTGGTCTCCAAACAGAGCCACGTGTGACTTGCAAATCATGGTTCAACGATTAGCTGTAGAAGCCTTAAATTATGACCATAAGCAGCGGCTACATTATTTGCAGCCATATCCTAACCCCCAATAACATATTCTGTCCCCGTTTATTAAATGGGCTGTTCAGCTTTGGAGGCCTTTCTATCAGTAACCTCCTCTTCACCCCCACGTAACCTGGACCTGCAGAGGGAAGTGTACTTACCTGCTCCCCACTGGGTTTCGGCTCCTTTGGTTCCGTCAATGCCTTGTTTCAGTCTCCGTATGTCAACATCCAATTTGATTCAGGTTATGCGGGTCACGTGACATGTCACCCATGGGTCACGTGACATGACACATGGGGGTCACGTCGCTGATGTTCAGTAATGTGAAGAGTTCTCGTCTTTTCACCCAGAACACATTTGATTTTGCACAAAATGGGAACATATTCATATCTTGGCTATATCTGCTTTATTTGGACCCCATAGATTGAAATGGGAATCCTAGAGCATCACAGTGAAAACCCACAGACTTCACTGGGAGTGTTTGTTCGGCATGAGGGACCAAAGAAGAGCAAGTCTATAAGGTTTTTTCCATTGATCCATGGTCAGTAGAAAAACAAGGATGTGTGAATAGACACAAAAAAATTATGGATACTGTGACAAAACCCCTGTTTTAGGAATGTCCAGACTCTTGTATTTCGTCTGCTGTTCATGTAGATAACCCTATTTTGCCCCTTAAATGTACAAAAACCACCTCATCTACCTGTGACGCAGTTAGCGAACACAATGGACATTAGCGAACACAATGCATATTGCCTATGATACATTTATGGATTACGTGGGCAAGACAATTAGGGAACTTAAGAAAAGGATTTTGGAGCACGTCGGTGACATTAGAAACAGTGAAGTGACACCTGTCGCCACCCATGTTAACACCGTACATGGGGGCGACCCGCGGTCACTACGTTTCTCTGTCCTTGAGGTGATCCCTCCACCTCCACGTGGGGGCGACTGGGACAAAAGGATCCTGCAAAAGGAGAGTCAATGGATTCATAGACTCAGGTCCCAGTCCCCCGGTGGACTTAATGAAAGATTGACTTTCTCCTGCTTCCTGTAACCCTCTCAAAGAACAATAACAACATAAAATAACCTCTACTGAGAAGCATCTATGTCGTACCCACATTACTACTTACCCGTACCGTAATTACTGGCTCCCTGACACATTCTTGGTACGTCTCTAATCTGCGTTTTCTCCTTTCCCTTGCCACTTTCCCTTTCCCCATATGTATCTGTATATATATCCCGTACAGCTATTGAGGCTCTGATGACTCGCACTGTCCCTTTGACTGGACCAGGTGCGAAAAGCACCGAAAATGTATTATCAAAAACACAGGATCAACAACGGACTCACTGTGTATATTTTTAATTCCCCTGACACATCTTTCCAGGGGGAAACTGACACATAACCATATCAATATCATCATATACATTACTGTATACCCTAACCCCACCTTCTTGTTCCCCTAATTACCGAGTGAGTATATAACCTTGATAAATATACATATCGGTGACGTCACTATCTATTACCTACAAGATGTCCCTCAGATATTCATGTGCGGTGATATATACAACTAATAATATAATGAAGAACGGAGATTCACTGTTTACTGTATTATTAAGTAATTAACCTTGTTACATCTAAATATCCATAATAATCTCTGTCGGGTATGCACTTTGAGATAATAGGAAAACGTCCTTTACCTCATACATCCATCCCTATATTAGCGGAGACTGAGCCAGATGCGGTTCAATTACCGGAAGTATCTTGCGCTCCACATGAAAGTAGGCTGAGCAAAATAAACCGGAAATAGTCATACGAATGGGCGGATGTGCGCATGCGTTCCACCCTGGAACGCACGCACATATCACACTATCCATCCATACACAGGAGCGGAAGCTGCGACGGAGGGATGCGTTCCACGCTGGAACGCACGCCCACATTGCCATCTGTAGTTATCAATGAGACCTGTGATTCCAATAGGGAACGAGGAGGCCCTATAAATAAGGGGATAGGACAGCTATACACTCAGTCTGGACCCTAGGAGGAAAGACATGGGGGGACCTGACGTCTTGACCACCTAAATGTAAGTAACTACCTGAGCTTAACCACAAACCGGCCTAAAATGTACGGATGCATTTGGGTTTATTTCTATATATATTTTTAATGTCTAGGTCCCAATAGCCGTATCTGCGGGCTCAGACCTACATAATTAAGGACTTATCCAAGGTATTGTGGCACTTATAACCATGAGAGATAAATGAAGGTGGTCTCCTAAGGTTGAATGAGACATTAAAACAAGTATGTATATCTATATGTCTCATGTTTGCAGCTCTATGTCATACGTGGACGCTGGTCCCATATAATAGTCTGTGTCTGGCTGACATTTAGCGTTTTACTGGAGGAGCGATATCTTAATACCTGAAATGAGTGAGTTACCCATTATTACTGTGTGATTAGCGCGGTGGTGGGTGCACACTTATCAGGTGATGGGTCAAGGCCCAATATGTTATACTACCATACATATATTGAGCTCCCCTTTTTTGCTTTTTGCTTTCTTTTCACAGAAACCTACATCCGGGTACTTAGTGACCGTGGTTAAGTGATAGAATACACCCAAAGCTCCCTCCAAACCTTCCTAATAACACCACTGTGTAAACTGTAAGGGTCCAGTTCAAACTACTGTGGTAACAGACACCATCACACTGATGAGGATGTGAAACTTTCACTAATAGATTGGCCTTATGATCTGGGCCTCCACTCTCTCAGTGTGACACATCGGCTACATGCTGCCTAACTTTTGCAGCTATTTGTTATACTATACTATCTAATTGAATTGAGAGTTCCATTTGCCCCCTGATGATCCCACACCGTGGGGGAAACGCGTTGGGGTTCTAAGTGTATCGCTTTGGTCCATATATCTTAGTGACCACAAACATCTTCATAATAGGGTGTTTTTTTTTTTTTTTTTTTTTTTTTTTTTTTTAAACTAGTTAGTCCGGTGCGGCGTGTACCTTCTGATAGTCATTTATCACTAGGGCTGTATACACGGCGCACTTATTCAATGTTTGTTTGGTGTAGCTGTCCAGGTAGGTCCTTTACTATATAGGCGCTCCCTAACAACGAGGGCCATATAGGAGCTGTTAGCATTAGGCTCGAGGACAGGGAGTCCCCACCATCAGGGGCCGTCCCTGGGCATAGGGTCTAGATTAGGGTTTAATATAGGGATACCGTCCCCAATCAAAACTAAACTTACCCAGCCATATATGTATTGGTACCTACTATGGACATTCAGTATGTGTATTGAGATATGAAATAAAATAAAATATTGAAGTAACTACTATATATAAGGGTTAATTCTCTAGCTGGACTTTATACTATGATACATTTAGCAAACACAATTTGTCTTGTCATCGACCGCATGGAACTATGTCCGGCCCCTTTATCCAATTATCTCCAGGATAGAGATGAGAGATTTTACTGTTCATGTGGGAGTGTGTTATATCTTACTGTATATTGATTAGTCACTGTATTTTGTGTGTCTGTTCCCCACAAGGGCCCCATGGGAGTAACCCTTGCTGGAGGATGATCAGATCAGCGTGGGTCTGACTCCGGCACCCCTCGGCGATCAGCTGTTTGAGGAGAAGGCAGCACACATATGAGAGCTGTTTTCTCTGCTCTCTTTACCGTCTTGTTGCATAAATTTCAGTGGTGAGCAGGCAAACAGATTCGAGAAGGCAGTGGTGGTACGAAATAACAAAAAACGGACAACCCCTACTTGGAAAACATTACATACAGCGCTACAGAACATACAGGAGAATACAGCCCCACATATGTACCTCTTACATCCAGTGATGTCATCCTCATCTTTTCCTGTCAGACCAGACCGCCATGATGATTTATTATTTCAACCGCGTCTCGTCTCTGAAGAGGTTAACAAACCGACATCTTAGTTTCCAACTTTTGCATCATCCTCCTCATCTTCTGAACACCCCATCCTGCCTCCACCAATACTATCCTGCAGAAACAGTCGCCATGAAAATACTGGTACAACACACATATTGCGCCAGTACAAAAAATACCCCCTTACCTTTCAGATCAGACCCCCATTTCAGACCTCAGATGAGACCCCCATTAGACCTCCAGACCCCCATATCAAACCCCTATTAAAACTCAGACCAGACCTCCATACCCCCATTAGACCTCCAGACCCCCATATTAGATCTCAGACTAAACCTCTAGACCCCCAATCAGACCCCCATTAGAACTCCAAATCCCTATATCAGACCTCAGAGAAAACCTCCAGACCCCCATTAGACCTAAGACCAGACTGCCAGACCCCCATTAGACTTTTAGAACCCCATATCAGACCTTAGGCTAGACCTGTAGACCAAAGAATTCAATTGTTGCGTTTCCTTTTCTTCTCCTTTTGGTCCAGACCATCATGTGCAGATGTCTTTGGTCAGGAGTGTGCCACCTCCTCTGCTATATAAGAAGACACCAGGATTAATAGATGGCACACTATAGATGGAACTATTACAGATTTTACATTAGAGACTAGGAGACCAGGTTAAACCTCTGACTTCACTGATTCTGCAGTCAATCCCCACCCGCTATAACAAATAACCCCCCATCCACCTGCCCCTTTCACACTGCCATCCTGGAGCGTTTTCTAATACGGTGCCCACTTCGGCACCAAAAATACTGTACTGCCAAGATAAAAGTACAAGAAGAAGCAGCTACAGAACTAGAAAATGATGGGGCCTAATGCAGACTTTAGACATCAAACCTCAGACCAGATCCCACCTCAAGTTAGCCCCGAATTAATGTGGCTATCTAAAAGGAGCCATCCAAAATGAAAGGTGGAATCTGATTGGTTGCTATGGGCAGCTAAGCCAGTTCTACTTTACACTAGTTTGATAAATAACCCCTTATATTCTTATGACTTTATTAAAGGTTTACCAAAAGCGGCATTCCCCTTTAAACATCACTGCTCTATAAACAGTTCTTTATTTAGACTAGATCTCTGATGACATCAGCAGTAGCAAGAAGCCCCGCCCTCTTAGAATACTGAAGCTGTGTGACATCACAATGCTGTGTCCAGGCTTCTATGTGTTGGGGAACACTGGATTCTTTTGAGGGTTAGTTGTTGGAGATGATGGATTCGAGAAGAATTGCTCTTGTATTTCTATTATTTTTTACATTTTATGTTCAAGGAAAGCCCACAAAAACACCTGCAGGTAATGGATATTATCACTGGGGGTTTATCTTACTGAATGGGGGCTAAATATTGTATTTATCCTTACATGATTACAGGTAAGGCTACTTTCACACTAGCGTTCGGGCGGATCCGTTCTGAACGGATCCGCTCATAATAATGCAGACGGAGGCTCCGTTCAGAACGGATCCGTCTGCATTAAAATGGCAAAAAAAAAGCTAAGTGTGAAAATAGCCTCGGACGGATCCGTCCAGACTTTCAATGTAAAGTCAATGGGGGACGGATCCGCTTGAAGATTGAGCCACATTGTGGCATCTTCAAACGGATCCGTCCCCATTGACTTACATTGTAAGTCTGGACGGATCCGCACGGATCCGCACGCCTCCGCACGGCCAGGCGGACACCCGAACGCTGCAAGCAGCGTTCAGCTGTCCGCCTGTCCGTGCGGAGGCGAGCGGAGCGGAGGCTGAACGCCGCCAGACTGATGCAGTCTGAGCGGATCCGCTCCATTCAGACTGCATCAGGGCTGGACGGCTGCGTTCGGGTCCGCTCGTGAGCCCCTTCAAACGGAGCTCACGAGCGGACCGACGAACGCTAGTGTGAAAGTAGCCTCATAGAGACAAACCTGGCTGGTATGTCTGTGGCTTGGAGCTCAGGTTATAGGACAGTGGGCTGTGTGCGGCATTGTAGCTGAGGCCCATTCACTTGGATGGCGCTGAACTGCAATACGGTACACAACCCCTGGACAAGAGGGAGGATATTTCAGAAAGAAAGCTGCAAGGTTTCTAATCTCATACAATGGCCATAAATGAGGACATTTTGTCTGTAGCCACCACTAGTGGGCACTTACTAAATACTGATTTATTGTTATCTTCTGTCTCCCCGTTTTGGGGTTCAGCTGCCGCTATCATTGATTTCATGTCTTTATTTTCCTTCATTTTTTCATGGACAGTGACTTTCCCAGGATCAGGGAGGACAACCCCCGGTCCGGACAGCGCCGGTGCAAATAACAGTGAGTAGACAATTTCTTCCTCTCCTAATTCTACTCTCATCATCCTCTACCAAGCCCTGACTGTAGTGGAGAACAGCCACTAAGCAGCTCCTTTGGGGTATCGGTCCTATAAAGTAATGCTGGAACATATAATGATGTGCCCCTTATCCAGATGTTACCAGCCCACAGTCCAGCAATTACCCCTCCATGCCCAACCAAGCTGACAGTGCCTACTTGCTGATGTCCTCATAAAGGTCACTGCTGGCATCAGGAGGATCTAGAGATGTTGGATAATGTCTTGTAGAAAATGTTTATGATAACAATTGATAACAAGCATCTTGTGTCTTTATTACCAGTCATGTACCGCGTTGTCCTGCCGCTAGTAGTACTACTATTGGTCGCCGCCGTGATTATCATCTTTTGCTGGTGAGTTTCCAATTTTCTTCTACTCTACACATCACATTATTTTCTATACACTGTACTATCTGACCTACAGGGGGGCGCAGTAACTACTGCAGCCAGGTTATAATACAGGGGCCGGATGGGGCAGGGATATAATCAGGTAACTGCTTGTCCCCCCTTTCTCGGTGCTGTATTATGATATAATATAGACTATGGCACTATATCCTTCCTGCCTGTTATATACTGCAGCTTTATATTTTACCCCCTGTAGTGGGGGAGGGGGGTATGGGTATATTCTGATGGGGAACTGAAGATTGTCATCTGTACCGAGTCATGTCAGGACATTTCTCTGTCTCACAGTTACAAGTATAAGGCCTGTACTTGTCCCCCCTTTCCCGGTGCTGTATTATGATATAATATAGACTATGGCACTATATCCTTCCTGCCTGTTATATACTGCAGCTTTATATCTCACCCCCTGTAGTGGGTTCATGGGTATATTCTGATGGGGAACTGAAGATTGTCATCTGTACCGACTCATGTCAGGACATTTCTCTGTCTCACAGTTACAAGTACAAGGCCTGGCGCCGGCGTGAACAAAAACAGGCAACTGATCTAGAGATGGTTCGAGTGGAGAAGCCAGGTAATAATTTCTATATAATAACATATATAAGCGGGGTACAGGCAGAGCTTAGGGTTACCTATCATATCTGCTCATCACACTTTGGGGTCCTTCTATTACTCAGAATTCAGCAGAATTCAGAGATGAGACATCTCATGTCTGCTGATTAGCTGCATCGCTATATTACTGCATTGCTCATAATATTAAAAGGATAGATTTTGTTATATCTACTACCTGCTGATGGTTTCCTTCTCATTTTGTAGTTGTTCAAAAACCTGTAGTGCAAATTAAGAAGAAAAAAAACATCAGACCTCCCATGAATAACATCAAGAAAGTAAAACCAATTATTGAACAAATAAAAGCTGCCAAAAAAGAGGAGGAGAAGATCATGAAGATAACATCTAAAACAGAGGAGGAGAAGATCATGAAGATAACATCTAAAAAAGAGGAGGAGAAGATCATGACGGTAACATCCAAAACAGAGGAGGAGCTCACTAAGAGAACATCCAGCCTGAAACGGTTCCGTAAATGGATAAAAAAAAGTACCCATAAGAAGAACATGGTAAAAGAAAAGGAGCGCACTAACCATCTCTGCAAATATATGACCACCTGCTGCAGTTGTCGGTCCATGGACTAAATGGAGTTAACTTATTACCATCATGCCCATTAGTCCTAAAGCCCTGAAACACATCTACAGTGGCCATATCTGTCTGTCCCTCTGTTTGTCTGTCTGTCTATCTGTATGTCTGTCTTTCCCCCTGTCTGTCTGTCTATCTATCGTAGAATACATAGGTAGATTGAAGACATCTGGAGGGGGTGTACATCTCATCTACATTTTTTTAAATGTAGGTGAGATGAAAAATCCAGGAAAGTTGGGTTTCCTCAGTAAATTTTCTTTGCTGAGGACTTTAGTAACTTTGTTTTCCGGGCCTGCATTTTTTTGGAATGGCAGGTAGGTTGGCAGTGGGACCTGCCATTCCCTCCCCCTCCATCCCCCCCCCTTCCCCACCAATTAGCCCAGGTGATGTTGTTACTTGGGCATAAAACTGTTGACAAGTCCAGTCAAGGTCTGAGTCTAGGAAGGCACAGTAGCCACAGTGGAACGTCTGTGCTCTGAATACTGTTATGTGTAAACTGATCTCTATGTGATATCACTGTTTTGTTGCTGGACCAAATAAAGCCAAGTTGTATTTTTAACCTCTGAAGCCTCTGAATGTTGTCATTGCTAACCCCCATCCCATATATACCGATCCTGACAATATCTATGCCATTGGTTGGAATAATCCACCTGGAATCAGTGACTGGCTCTGTTACTTACAGCAGCATCTCCACCAACTTATTTATTCAGGTTTCCAAAGTGCGGTACAAAAATGCAGTACAGAAATGCAACGTTTCGGCTAAGTATAGCCTTTGTCAAGCATACAACATCAATGAAAATGTCAGCATATATATAGTGAAAATCAACCCACTCCCACATAATCATTCATCTAATAACAACATAGGAATTCTGCAACAGCCAGGGCACGGCCAATCCCAAAATGATTGATAACAAAAGGCACCTGTTAATGTAAAAACGCCTCTCTCACTAACCTGAGCGGACCTCCCATGATCATAGCCACATGTGTCACGGCGTGCCCATATCGCGGATGCGCATGTCCGGAAGCGTCAAAGATCAGCGACAAGCGTACATTGCAGTCGCACACTAGAAGCGTCTACCCTATGGGTGCGGCCATTGTAATCAGGAAGCGACGCCATCAACCAATGGGAGGCGGTCGCACAGAAGACGTCATCATCGACGTGCAAGTCATGTGACCGGTGAATCCGATCACATGACCGCTGTCCATGTTTACATGGTCGCCCATCAGACTGGGGAAAAGACCGCATAGTATTATGTTCTAGGACCAAAGCATCCACACATAGGGGACAGCTAGGCACAAAGGGCAGGGGAGGGGGAATAAAGCGCTATAGGGGATGAGACTATACAACTCCCACAGTACCCATTCAAAGTGACACAAACAGAAAATGTAAATTGGCCATAACATAAGCGTATAGCATCCTATGTAGGGATAAACCTAGGGGAATATATACATAAAAACATATAGATTAAAATCATGATGTACATAAGTACCGGATGAGTACCTAGCTAATCCCAGCCACATTAAAGGCACACTGACAGGCCCAAAAAGCATATTTAGGGGTATATATGACAGTACAGGTCTTATAAAGGGTATTAGAATCATCTAAGTATCCCCCTGTCCACCTCATAAATACAGTAAAAATAAGTTTTATAACCTGCTTTCCTGGCGTTCAATCTGCCCAAGGGGCGGTGCTTCATATCAATTTGCGCCCAGCCAGCCTCGCCACAACTGCTGTTTGAAGCGCCGCCCAGCTCATCAATATTCACTGAGCTGGGCGGCTACTCTGAAGCGCTGTACTAGTGTCCCCGGCCATCTTCAGCGCATGCGCCCGACACCCTCGCTGGCCGGGATCGCATCGCGCGTCTACTTTATGAACTTGTCACACATGTATGCATCACGTTCCGGTTTGGTAAGATTGTTTCTGCCCAAAGCGGAAGGTTTTAAAGTTTCAATTTTCTTATGCACAATCTGGATATAAGATTCAACCACAAGGTTGGTGTGCTGGGGGAGAAAAATTACTGGGTACCCTAAGATCAAACTTCTTACAAGTTAATTCTGCTACATTTTTATTATTACTGGATACACCCAACCCCCAAGTTATCAGGAGTGATATTGGAGGAGGCGGTACAGGATGCCATCATTGATTGTATCTGGCAGGAATTCTGTCTTTAATCCTATCTCGATATTTCTTGACAGACTTTTGCAGATCCGTGCGACCACCGCCCCATCCTATGTCAAGGACACTGGACATTTCTTATCGAAGTTATGTAAGTTGCAACTTCCAACTCAATTTTTGTTAGTCAGTTTTGACGTTGTTTCTCTGTATGCATCCATTGACCACACATATGGTCTTAATGTCGTCGATGTGGCCCTTGCCGACATGGGACTCTCCCCGGGGGTGTGCCGATTTGTCCTCCGCCTTTTGGAGGTTGTCCTGAGGAGGAATTATTTCCTCTTCGGTGACACCTTCTATCAGCAGAGGCGGCGTGTGGCCATGGGGTCCAAAGTGGCCCCCACCTACGCTAATATCTTTATGGCCGAGGTGGAGGACAGGTTGGTATACCAATCCCAATTCTTTGGGAGAGTCCTATGTTGGTGGCGCTACATCGACAACATTTTTATGATGTGAACTGGTACTACTAGTGAGCTAGAGGAGTTTCATCTACACCTGAACTCGAGTGTTACGGGGTTACAGTTCACGATCACAGCCTCAGCTAGTGAGCTTAGCTTTTTAGATGTCCGAGTCTATGTTGTGGGGGGTGAAATTAAAACTCCCTGCCCTGAAGTCAATTACTCAGGGTCAGGCGTATTGTATCCGATGAGGCTGAATTCACACAAAGGGTTGATACGATGTGTGACAAGTTCATACAACGAGGTTACCCTAGGAAGCTCCTAGATAGAACCAGAAACAGGATCACATTGGTTGATAGGGACTCTGTCCTTTGCAAATACTCAAGAACTAAGACCATGAGCAGGGTTCCTTTTGTGTCCGTATATGGGCGGGACAGTGGGAATATTGCCCACATCCTCAGAAAAGAATGGCATATATTGCAGAGAGGTTTACCTGATATTGAGGAATTCATGGCCCCCCCCCCCCTTGATGGCATACAAAAGGAACCCCAACCTGCGTGATAGATTAGTAAAGGCTGACGTTGGAAGCTCTGGTGTTGGTGATAGACAGCGTGGGTGTTTTACGTAGGGGTGGTGACAGGGAGGCAGTTCTTAGGAGAAAGGAACTTAAATGGATATACACCTTGCGTTCCCTACAACCAGATGGACTCAATTTGGAGTTTAATGTGGCTGGGATTAGCTAGGTACTCATCCGGTACTTATGTACATCATGATTTTAATCTATATGTTTTTATGTATATATTCCCCTAGGTTTATCCCTACATAGGATGCTATACTCTTATGTTATGGCCAATTGACATTTTCTGTTTGTGTCACTTTGAATGGGTACTGTGGGAGTTGTATAGTCTCATCCCCTATAGCGCTTTATTTCCCCTCCGATGCCCTTTGTGCCTCGCTGTCCCCTATGTGTGGATGCTCTGGTCCTAGAACATAATACTATGCGGTCACATGACTTGCACGTCGATGATGGCGTCTTCTGTGTGACCGCCTCCCATTGGTTGATGGCGTCGCTTCCTGATTACAATGGCCGCACCCACAGGGTAGACGCTACTAGTGTGCGACTGCAATGTAAGCTTGTCGCTGATCTTTGATGCTTCCGGACATGCGCATCCGCGATATGGGCACGCCGTGACACATGTGGCTATGATCATGGGAGGTCCGCTCAGGTTAGTGAGAGAGGCGTTTTTACACTAACAGGTGCCTTTTGTTATTATTTTGGGATTGGCCGTGCCCTGGCTGTTGCAGCATTCCTATGTTGTTATTGGATGAATGATTATGTGGGAGTGGGTTGATTTTCACTATATATATGCTGACATTTTCATTGATGTTGTATGCTTGACAAAGGCTATACTTAGCCGAAACGTTGCATTTCTGTACTGCATTTTTGTACCGCACTTTGGAAACCTGAATAAAGAAGTTGGTGGAGATGCTGCTGTAGCCTACATCTGTTCACTTCGTTCTTTTGGACCGCCTTGGATCTGGGGTCTCTCGGCTCAGCTGCTGCATTCCACTGTTTCAGCTCTGGTAAACCTATTGTGAGTGCTGCTCTTAACCTCCGTTTTCTGCTGGCTCTGTTACTTAGTCCATACAAGCAGTACAGCAGGATCTACTCACATGAATAAGAGATCTGCTACTAGTATTGTTCCAGCTGGTTCTAGAGCCCAGAAAAGAAGCTGTACAGAGGACCACTGCCTCAGACCTTAAAGGGGTTTTCCAGCGTTAACCCCCTTTATAATTTGGCTCTGGAATATGGCATATATAAAACAAGAAACGCACTTATCTGTTCCCTTCTGCTCACTTCCAGTACTAAGGCTTCATTCATGTGTGCATATACAGATCCCTCCTGATATAGACATGTGACCACTGCAGCCAATCGTAGGCTGTCACATGCTTGTATAAAGTATCATAGGTACAAATCTCCTCATAGATGCCCTTTAAGACAGACATTGCTGCAGTGAGAGGGACTATTAGAAGTACACCCTTCCTCACCTTGAGATGGTTTGGCCAACTGTATCTAAATTCTGTACCCCCTCAGTTGAGAATTACAGAACCTATACTAAAAACCTCATTTTCATGGATAAGGTGTCACGGACGTTCCCGCGACTAGTGGAAGGAGATCGGTGAGACTGGCAACACATGGTTTGATCTGACATGTTTTTCATTTGGATCAAATGACGTCTGTGTTGTTTCTGGTTCTTTCCACACCTTCTATCCCCAGGTGTGGCTATTAGGGTAATTTAACATTCTGTATTTATAGTTGCTTCTCCCACAATGCTTTGCAGTTTATAGCTTCTGTTTGGACCTTTGGATAGATTGTGGTTGGATCTCGGCTGAGTTCCTGGTGCTTCAATTGCACCTTTGAAGTTAAGTCATTCCTTTCCCTTTTGTATTTTGTTTGGGTTCTGTGTGTTGCATTTCCCTATTGTTTGTATTACGCCTGAAGGAGACTCCTGTTCGTCCTTCCTTTTAGAGGAACAGGTAGTCTCATCCCTGCCATTAGTACCAGATTCCTATAGGGTTAGATTGGACTCTAGGTATTCCTGCATATGAACTCGCCTACCTTTGGGGTCTAATCATGCTGGTTTTCACTAGGAGGTGTCCATTTTCTTACCTAGTTCTCAGGCCAGATTACCTGTTCACCCCTTCCCTCCTATGCTCGCTGTGGTGTTTTCCTCCCCCACTGAAGCGTGATATTATAAACCGCAAAACCGTCATTTTTTGTTTGTTTATATTCAGCCATGGATCTTATTGCTTCACTGGTAGGTCAGCTGCAACGGCTATCTTTGGAGGTAGCTGACCTCTGCACGACCGTCTTGCAGATACAGAGATTATAGGCTGTTGGTCCTGGTGGTAGTGGTGGAGACCAGGCCTATCTGGAGCCTAAAATTACCCTTCTGGACAGATTTTCTGGGGGACAAGATAATTTCATTTTGTTTAGGGAGGCGTGCAAACTGTATTTTAGGCTATGTCCACACTCATCTGGGGATGAGAAACAGCGAGTCAGTGTGGTTATTTCCTTGCTTAAGGGGGATGCGCAGTCATGGGCTTTTTCTCTGCCAACCGGATTGCAGTCTTTCCGGTCAGTAGATGAATTTTTCAAAGCTTTGGGTCCTATCTATGATGATCCGGATCGGACCTCTATAGCCAAAACCAAGCTGCGCGGCCTTCGTCAGGGTTCCACTGAGATTTATTGCTCTGAGTTTAGGAGGTGGGCTATGGATACTGAGTGGAACGATCCTGCCCTCTGTAGCCAATTTTGTCAAGGGTTATCAGAGAGGCTGAAGGACGCTTTGGCCTTTCATGAAACCCCAGTGTCTCTGGAGGCTGCTATGTCTCTTGCTATACGCATTGATAAACGCCTGAGAGTAAGATCTAGGGGCCCCCACTCTCAGGACGTACTATCACATGTTGTATTGTCCTCCTCTGACACTTTGGGTGAAGCTACTCCTGGGTTTATGTATGGGGACGAACCCATGCAATTAGAGGGAGCTACTCCTGGATCCGCTTTTTAGCATACTGGTAATAGGAAGGGAGTGCGTTTTTTCTGGGACAGAAGGGACATTTTATCAGAGTATGTCCATACAATGGCAGAAAAAAAAGGGACATTTAATTCCCATCTGACTCTTGGAGGGGTGAGAGGAGACTCAAAAAATGTGCATTTGTCTTTGACTGGTAGTACCCGATTTCTCCTGACTGCTGAGGTGGCGCTAGAGACAAAAACTGTTGGGATTGAGGTGTTTATCGACAGCGGGGCTGGGGTGAACCCTATTGATGCTCAGTTCGTCCTTATGCACGGACTGTCTCCGAGTGCATTAGAAAAAAACATTTCCGTTTTTGCTATTGATTCTGCACCTCTACGGGCCCTTTCACACTTGCGTTGGCCGGTTCCGGCATAGAGTTCCGTCGTCGGGGCTCTATGCCGGAACAATCCTGATCAGTTTTATCCTAATGCATTCTGAATGGAGAGAAATCCGTTCAGGATGCATCAGGATGTCTTCCGTTCCGGAACGGAACGTTTTTTGGCCGGAGAAAATACCGCAGCATGCAGTACTTTTTGCTCCGGCCAAAAATCCTGAAGACTTGCCGCAAGGCCGGATCCGGAATGAATGCCCATTGAAAGGCATTGATCCGGATCCGGCCTTAAGCTAAACGTCGTTTCGGCGCATTGCCGGATCCGACGTTTAGCTTTTTCTGAATGGTTACCATGGCTGCCGGGACGCTAAAGTCCTGGCAGCCATGGTAAAGTGTAGCGGGGAGCGGGGGAGCAGCATACTTACCGTCCGTGCGGCTCCCGGGGCGCTCCAGAGTGACGTCAGGGCGCCCCAGGCGCATGGATGACGTGATCGCATGTACACGTCATCCATGCGCCTGGGGCGCTCTGACGTCATTCTGGAGCGCCCCGGGAGACGCACGGACTGTAAGTATGCCGCTCCCCCGCTCCCCGCTCCTACTATGGCAACCAGGACTTTAATAGCGTCCTGGCTGCCATAGTAACACTGAAAGCATTTTGAAGACGGATCCGTCTTCAAATGCTTCCCGTACACTTGCGTTTTTCCGGATCCGGCGTGTACCTCCGGCAAGTGGAGGACACGCCGGATCCGGACAACGCAAGTGTGAAAGGGCCCTAACTCAGAAGTGTTTATCTTAAGTGGTGCATGATATCAGATTAAGAGTGGGTGACTTTCATCAAGAATTTATCTCATGTTTTGTGTTGGAGGGTCTCCCTGCTCCGGTAGTTCTGGGTTTACCGTGGTTAAGCAAGCAAAATCCAATCATTGATTGGCAAGCTAGACAAATTCTGGATTGGGGTGATTATTTCTTTGACAATTGTCTGAATACATCTTTTTCTGTTTTAAATACTAAGACATTACCGTCTTTTATATCTGATTTCGCCAATGTATTTTCTGAGAGTGGATGCCAGGATTTGCCTCCGCATCGGGAATATGATTGTCCTATCAACCTTATTCCCGGAGCTAAGTTGCCAAAATCTAGATTGTATAACCTTTCTGGACCTGAAAGACTGGCCATGAGAGAGTTTACTACTGAGAGTTTGGTTAAAGGACACATAAGACCTTCCAAATATCCAGTGGCAGCAGGATTCATTTTTGTTAAAAAAGACGGAGGTCTTCGGCTATGTCTGGATTTCCGTGAACTCAATTGGATTACTGTCCGTGATCCTTACCCTCTTCTATTGATTCCCTATTTGTTTAACCAGATTGTTGGTACCAAGGTGTTCTCTAAGTTGGACTTAAGGGGGGCATATAATCTGGTCAGGATCAAGGAAGGGGATGAATGGAAGACGGCTCTCAATACTCCTGAGGGGCAATTTGAGAACCCGGTCATGCCTTTTGGGTTGACCTATGCTCCTGCGATTTTCCAGCATTTTGTGAGTTACATTTTTCATCACCTTGTGGGGAGGTTTGTAGTTGTGTATTTGGGTGACATTTTAATTTATTCTTCAGAGGTGGAGATACATCAGGATTACGTTAGACAGGTGTTACAGATCCTAAGAGATAATAAAGTGTACTCAAAATTAGAGAAGTGTGTTTTTGCTGTACACGAGGTGTAGTTTTTGGGCTACCTGCTGTCATCTTCAGGTTTTCGAATGGATCCAGAGAAAATCAGTGCCTTATTGGACTGGGATCGACCTGAAAATCTGGAGGCTTTTATGCGGTTTTTGGAGTTCACCAACTATTACCGAAAATTTATTCAGAACTATTCGACAATAGTAAAACCCTTAACTGACATGACTAAGGTCGCTTGCACACGACCGTATGTATTTTGCGGTCCACAAAAAACGGATCCGCAAAAAATATGGATGACATCCGTGTGCATTCCGTATTTTGCAGAACGGAACAGCTGGCCCCTAAAAGAACAGTACTATCCTTGTCCATAATGCGGCCAATAAAAGGACATGTTCTATTTTTTTGCGGAACGGAAATATGGACATACGGAAGCGAAATGCACACGTAGTAACTTCCGTTTTTGTTGGCAGACCCATTGAAGCGAATGGTTCTGCATACGGTCCGCAAAAAAAAAGGAACGGACATGGAAACAAAATATGTTTGTGTGCAAGAAAGGGAGAGATGTTTCAGTGTGGTCTGATTCGACGTTGCAAGCCTTTTCTACGATTAAGGAATGCTTCTCTTCCGCCCATATATTGGTGCAGCCAGATGTATCACAACCTTTCATTGTGGATTTGCAGACCTTTCTTTATCGCAGGGCCCGTCACCTGGTAAATGGCGTCCATGTGCCTTTTTCTCAAAAAAAAAAAACCTCTCTTCCTCAGAGAGAAATTATGATGTGGGTAACAGAGAGTTACTGGCCATTAAGTTGGCTTTTGAGGAATAGCATCATTGGTTGGAAGAGGCGATTCATCCGATCACGGTGTTCACAGATCACAAAAACCTGGCTTACTTGGAGTCGGCTAATTGACTGAATCCGAGACAAGCCAGATGGTCTTTGTTTTTCACCAGATTCAATTTCACTGTCACCCATCGTCCTGGGGTTAAGAACGTCAAGGCAGATGCCTGGTCACGTAGTTTTCCTGGAGGTGGTGATTTTGAAAATCCGAGTCCTATACTGTCGGAAGGGGTGGTGAAATCCGCTCTTTACCCTGACCTAGAGGTGAAGGTGTTAAAGGACCAGGGAAATGCACCAGATTCTTGTCCCTCTGGGAAACTGTTTGTGCCATTGGAATTGTGTTACAAGGTGTTTGAGGAACATCACTGTACGGTTCTTACGGGACACCCTGGGAGCAGATCCACTGCTGACCTCATCTCTCGTAGATTCTGTTGGCCGTAGTTGCTTAAGTGTGTTAAGGACTATGTGTCAGCCTATAGTACCTGTGCACGCGCTAAGGTGACACATACTCGGCCTTTCGGATCTCTACTTGCGTTGCCCATCCAGTCCAGACCATGTACTCACTTATTCATGGATTTTATCACTGATCTACCTAATTCTTCAGGAAAGACAGTAATTCTTGTGGTAGTTGATCGCTTTAGTAAAATGATGCACTTTATAGCTTTGCCGGGCCTACTTAATGCTAAAACACTTGCACAACATTGTGAAACTCCATGGCATTCCCTCTGACGTGGTCTCGGATCGTGGGACTTAGTTTGTTTCCAGATTCTGGAAAGCGTTCTGTACTCGACTGGGGGTACAACTGTCCTTTTCTTCGTATTTTCATCCTTAGTCGAACGGACAGACGGAGAACACTAATCAGAGTCTGGAGACTTACTTGAGATGTTTTGTCTCTGAGAACCAGGAGGAGTGGTCCTTTTTTTTGTCTTTGGCAGAGTTTGCCATGTTCATACTGGTGGTCAGTCAGGATTTTGGTAAGGGTTTTCACTAGGAGGTGTCCATTTTCCTTCCCTAGTTCTCTGGCCTGATTCCCTCTTCCCCCCTTCCCTCCTATGCTCGTGTGGTATTTTCCTCCCACACCAAAGCATGACATAAGGTTCTGCAGAGAAACTTTAGAAGAACAGAGAGAAGGAGTACCACAACCCCCATTATTGCTGCCATCCATCCACAGAATTGCACTGTAACTTGCTGTTGAAATTGTGACTTGATTCTGCAAAGAAAAAATTGGGGTTAGTCAGCACATTCCAATGTGCACCTGAGCATTTTGATGTGTTGACTAACCCCCATTTCTTTCTTTGCAGTCTGCATTGGAGGTGTGGCTGACTCCATTGGGCATGCACTCATACAGTAACTTACCTGTCTGTCCCACAGGCTGATTTTAATTGGGGAAGTATAAAGCTGAAGACTGCTCTCCCTGCATTTATTGGAAGCCATGTGGCACCAGGAGAGGGAAACTACAGAGTGGGCTCAGCATGCATGTGGAACGTGCATCCCTCAAATTTAATGGAGGCCGGTATTACTTCAGAGGAGGTGGTATTTAATGTAGGTCTTAAAGAGGTCGCTTTGTAATTGACAGGCAGAAATGATTTTGTACAAAATGTATTTACCAAGGATCTCACATTTATAACGTAGCATTAGTACATTTTCTATAGTGAGCATGGCACCATTATATTTACTTGACGCCCCAACATCAGGGTGTGCCCTCTTGTGATTGCAAGGTCCTAGGAGGATATTAGTGTAACGATTGCCATTATGATCCATGTGCCAGAGCTATTACCACTCCCATCCTCCACTCACTCCTCCCGGGAAGCCATTGCACAGGGTTATAAAGGAACAGTAAGGAAATGGACCACAGACTTTCCCTTGAGCCTAATAAGATACGTATTTGTGGTTTCCTCCACGTAATATCACACAGTGCAGTCCATAAAAACATCTATTATGCAGCCCTTGAAGGAAAATTATCAGATTCCATGGTTAAATGCTGTGACTAATATATTTGCGAATGGGGCATAAGAAGATACATCAAACATAATTATTCACACGTATGCACCTCAAAGGACAGTGATCGCTTCACTTCACTGGTTACCGATGCACGTCTTTTGAAGTAGACTGGATTGTGGAAGTGTTATATCTACACCAACACCCTTCATCTGCTACGTGAATGCTTTGCTGGAGCTTAGAAGTGAATCACATTGCATTACATTATGTGGTTCCTGCTAAATCATTTAATATTCCTTTTATTCTTGATTGTGTTCTGAACTTACAGATAAAAATTATCCCCATGGGAATCTTAACTTGTAGCTTAACACATCTACAACATGGTAGGCATGGATAGATTAGATAGATAGATAGATATTACATAGTTAATACGGTTGAAAAAATACATAAGTCCATCAAGTTCAACCAAGGGATAGGTGGGGACGTGAATCCCAGAAGGAAGTGAGACTCAGATTTCTACATATTTTCATACGCCAAGATTTCTACACATTTTTCTTCTCCAGACGGAGGCAGTGCCCCCTTGTCTTTTGAGGGCAATTTACATGGAACAGTTTTTCACCATATTTTTTTATATGGTCCATTTATATATTTGTATACGAGATAGATAGAGAGATAGACAGATATGAGATAGATAGATATTAGATAGATACATAGCTAGAAAGATATTACATAGATAGATAAATAGATATATGTATAAGATACTAATAAGGAGCCTGGAAACCTAGTATAGGCTCCGGCCCATTATGAGAACAGGGTTCTTTGCCCTACCTCTCAGAATGGCTTGGATAAGTAAAAGTGTTCCAAAGTTATTACCACATAAAGTGAAACATGTCAGATTTGCAAAATGTGGCTTGGTCCTGAAGGTAAAAACTGTCTTGGTCTTGAAGGGCTTAAAGATGGAACCTGTTTCATACAGCAGGCACCCACAGCTAATATCCACGATTGGCGGTAATGTCGACTGCGGATATTTAAGTCCTCAGATGTTGTGGTCAAATGTAACCACAGCATAAGAGAGAGCCAAAACCCGGAAGTGTGCACTTCTGGGTCAGAGGCACATTTTCCCGGCAGAGGTAGGGCAAAGAGCCCTGTTCTCAAAAGAAGCCGAAGCCTATACTAGGTTTCCAGGCTCATTATTAGTATCTAATACCTATATCTGTCTGTTTATCTATCTACATTTTCTATATATAGATCTAAAAAAACAGAGACTCCACAGCTTCCCTGTCAGATGGACGATAATCCACACCACCTGACAGTGCTGCCTGTGCTTTTATATCCCAAACCAAGACCCGGCCTGGAGCGTGGGGAGAAGCCACCCACCCAGGACATTGGCTACTCCCAGTAAGAGCCGTCCCGGATTGGCTTTGCAGCCATACTAACAACAAACAGTGTCAATCAGCACTAGCTGCCACTGACACTTGAAACTACCAGCTCTTACCTCACCGAGGCCAGGAACCTTGTTTTCTCGTGACACATTGTACTTCATATTAGTGATAAATTCGAGTCAAAATGTTTTACCTTTATTTATTAAAAAATCCAAAATTTACAGAAATGTTGAAAAAAATTGCAATTTTGAAAATTTTAATTTCTCTGGTTTTCTGACAGCTAGTGGTACCTCACAAAATAGTTATTACTTTACATTTACCATATGTCTACCTCATGTTTGCATCATTTGTAAATGTTTTTTTTTTTTTTTAGTACGTTAGAAAGCTTAGAAGTTTAGAAGTAAACTTCTAAAGTAAATTTTACAATTTCTCAAAATTTCACTTTTTGGGCGATTTTTCCATTTATATCCATTTTTCCTGCAACCCAGCATGGGTTAACAGCAAATAAACCTCTTAAGTTTACAGAAACACCCCATATGTGGTCATAAAGTGCTATATGTGTGCACAGCTGGGCTCAGAATTGGAGGAACACTGTGTGGCGTTTTTTGAAGGCAGATTTCACTGGAATAATTTTCAGGCACCATGTTGCATTTGAAGACACCCTGAGGCACCCCAACAGTGAAAAACCCCCGAAAGTGACCCTATTATGAAAAATACACCCCACAAGGAATTTTTCAAGGGGTGCACTGAGCACTTTGGCCCAATAGCCGTTTCATAGAATTTAGAAAGACTTGGCAGTGAAAATGAAAAATTTAATATTTTACAAGAATATCTCGCTTTAGGCCCAAATTTTTCATTTTAACAAGGGGTATCAGGAGAAAATGCACCCCATAATCTGTTACCCATTTTCTCCTAAATACGTCAACACCACATATGTGGTTGTAAAGTGCTATGTGAGCACACAGCGGGGCTCAGAATGGGAGGAACACCGTGTGGCTTTTGGAAGGCAGATTTAGCTGGAATAATTTTCAGGCACCACGTCGCATTTGAAGACACCCTGAGGTGTGAAAACCGCAAAAAAAAGCTCTAGGGGTTCCAGAACATAAAAGAAAATTGAAGAAATGCCCCATTTAATAAAATGACACCCTTCAATGTATTCATCTAGTGGTATAATGGGAATTTTTTTTTTTTTTTGGGGGGGGGGAGCTATTATTGGATTGCCAAATGGAAAAATGCTAAACTGAAAATGTCTTCCCATGGATTAATAAAAAAATTTATGAAATGGACTTAATGGATATCAGTGGAGGTGTGATAAACTTAAAAGCACTCTCCAATGCAGAGGTCCGGTTTAGAGGGGCAGGTCTGACAGTAGTGAGTGGTGTCTTTCCTAATCCCTTTAACCAAGCAAACTCTACACCTTTTATGCGGTCACCTTTTTTTTTTTTCTGTGGGGGGAAGTACTCCAGGGAAATGCTGCCCATGTATTATTCTTGAGACCCCAGAAACACTGCTGGCTGAAAAACTGCCCTCTCCTTACTGAACGTCAAAAATCTATTTTTTATTATTTTTTCCTGAAATTCCAAGAAGGTCCCCCCATGAACAGCTGTTCTGTGGATGACAAAGGCATTAAATAGTGACACTTGGGTTAGGTATATACCTAATTTTTTGTACCACACCTTAGATTTTCTTTAAGCCACTGTAGGGCTGTAGTACCTGGTCTGAAAAATCCACTCCACGCATGAACTTGTTGTAATCCTGGATACACACAGGCTTGATGTTCTGCTTTGTGGTTCCTCGGACTGGGACTGGGGTGGACTGATCTGCATGGATGGTAGTTAACACAAGAACATCCCGTTTGTCTTTGTATTTTAGCAGCATAACATTTTCTGAAGAAACAGCCCTGCCTTCCCCACGACACACTGTCTGGTCTATAAAATATTTAGGGAGTCCTTTTTGATTTCTTCTAATTGTGCCACATGTGCCTATGCCTCTGGCAGCAAGGCACTTCAGGAGAGGGACATTATTGTAAAAGTTGTCCAAATATAGATGGTATCCGTGATCCAGCAGGGGGTGGAATAAATCCCATACTATCTTCCCAATTATACTCAGAACCGGGATACAATCGGGTGGCTCAATTTTGGAATCTTTTCCTTCGTAAATACGAAAGCGCAATGTATACCCGGATACACTTTTACAGGCCTTACACAACTTCACGCCATACCTAGCCCTTTTAATCGGCCTTTGAACCAATGATCCATCCACTGAGAGGCATTTGTGGGGGGTATATACTAGACCAAAATTGGAATTGTAGTTGTCAACCACTGGCCTAATTTTAAAGAGTCTGTCATAACTGTTGCTTGGGGGTGGGCATTCATTATTATTGTTGAAGTGTAGAAATCTTAGAAGAGCTTTGAAATGGGCCCGGGCATGGCAAGACAATGAAGAGGGCTGTGATAAAAAATATCTTTGTCCAATACAAACGTATTGTTGTTTTTTTATAAGGCCCATGCTTAGGAGAAGTCCCCAAAACCCTTGCATTTCAGTCGTGTTAGTAGAGGTCCATTTGTGGATCCTTGTCATATAACTGTCTGGATTGGAGGCAATAAATTGCTCTGCATATATATTTGTTTGTTCCACCATCAAGTTAATTAGGTCATCAGTTAAAAATATCTAGAAAAAAATAATTTCACTGAGACCTGTGGTATCTACATTGATGCCTGGAGTGGCTGTAAATTCAGGCACCTGGGGCACATACAGGGAGTGCAGAATTATTAGGCAAGTTGTATTTTTGAGGATTAATTTTATTATTGAACAACAACCATGTTCTCAATGAACCCAAAAAACTCATTAATATCAAAGCTGAATATTTTTGGAAGTAGTTTTTAGTTTGTTTTTAGTTTTAGCTATTTTAGGGGGATATCTGTGTGTGCAGGTGACTATTACTGTGCATAATTATTAGGCAACTTAACAAAAAACAAATATATACCCATTTCAATTATTTATTTTTACCAGTGAAACCAATATAACATCTCAACATTCACAAATATACATTTCTGACATTCAAAAACAAAACAAAAACAAATCAGTGACCAATATAGCCACCTTTCTTTGCAAGGACACTCAAAAGCCTGCCATCCATGGATTCTGTCAGTGTTTTGATCTGTTCACCATCAACATTGCGTGCAGCAGCAACCACAGCCTCCCAGACACTGTTGAGAGAGGTGTACTGTTTTCCCTCCTTGTAAATCTCACATTTGATGATGGACCACAGGTTCTCAATGGGGTTCAGATCAGGTGAACAAGGAGGCCATGTCATTAGTTTTTCTTCTTTTATACCCTTTCTTGCCAGCCACGCTGTGGAGTACTTGGACGCGTGTGATGGAGCATTGTCCTGCATAAAAATCATGTTTTTCTTGAAGGATGCAGACTTCTTCCTGTACCACTGCTTGAAGAAGGTGTCTTCCAGAAACTGGCAGTAGGACTGGGAGTTGAGCTTGACTCCATCCTCAACCCGAATAGGCTCCACAAGCTCATCTTTGATGATACCTGCCCAAACCAGTACTCCACCTCCACCTTGCTGGCGTCTGAGTCGGACTGGAGCTCTCTGCCCTTTACCAATCCAGCCACGGGCCCATCCATCTGGCCCATCAAGACTCACTCTCATTTCATCAGTCCATAAAACCTTAGAAAAATCAGTCTTAAGATATTTCTTGGCCCAGTCTTGACGTTTCAGCTTGTGTGTCTTGTTCAGTGGTGGTCGTCTTTCAGCCTTTCTTACCTTGGCCATGTCTCTGAGTATTGCACACCTTGTGCTTTTGGGCACTCCAGTGATGTTGCAGCTCTGAAATATGGCCAAACTGGTGGCAAGTGGCATCTTGGCAGCTGCACGCTCGACTTTTCTCAGTTCATGGGCAGTTATTTTGCGCCTTGGTTTTTCCACACGCTTCTTGTGACCCTGTTGACTATTTTGAATGAAACGCTTGATTGTTCGATGATCACGCTTCAGAAGCTTTGCAATTTTAAGAGTGCTGCATCCCTCTGCAAGATATCTCACTATTTTTGACTTTTCTGAGCCTGTCAAGTCCTTCTTTTGACCCATTTTGCCAAAGGAAAGGAAGTTGCCTAATAATTATGCACATCTGATATAGGGTGTTGATGTCATTAGACCACACCCCTTCTCATTACAGAGATGCACATCACCTAATATGCTTAATTGGTAGTAGGCTTTCGAGCCTATACAGCTTGGAGTAAGACAACATGCATAAAGAGGATGATGTGGTCAAAATACTAATTTGCCTAATAATTCTGCACTCCCTGTAGTTATCTGTGGGGATCCATGAAGAGTCACGTGTACGGGGCTTTGACTGCGCGCTACCCCTAAGATGCCTACGAGGGGGTTCATCATTAGATGAGGAAGAGGAAACTAAAACTGTCACTTCATCGCCACTGTTGGAGTCAGTGTCCTCAAAAAGCACAGCATATGCCTCTTCGGCAGGGAAAAGCCGTTTAGTCATTTTAAACTGTTAACTAACGTAGATTTTTTTTTGTCTTTTTTTATCTATTTTTTTTATTTTTTTAATAGAACAGCAAACTAAAATACTGTATATCCTTTAGGATAGGATAAAAACTCCCTGAGTCACTTGGCAGTTATTGACAGGTGTCATAGGTGGCGATGAGCCAGGGGTCAGAGTAGTGCCAATATCCTTACTGAGGCAGAAAAGGGGTTAATTAATGTAATATTTTACAGTTATAGGTGGCATAAACCCACATGGGGCATAAGAGACTTATATTTTGCAGAATGGTGCCACTCAAGCACAGGACACGAGTATGTACTGTAGGAAGTATGGCTGCAAAGCCAATCTGGGACGGCTCTTACTGGGAGTAGCCAAAGTGCTGGGTGGGTGGCTTCTCCCCATGCTCCAGGCCGGGTCTTGATTTGGGATATAAAAGCACAGGTAGCACTGTGAATTATCGTCCATCTGACAGGGAAGCTGTGGAGTCTCTGTTTTTTGAGATCTAAGGATGTGTGCCGTGCTAAAGGACTGAGAGCCGCATTGCTGGGAAGCAGGCCCCTAAAGCCTGTTGTGGACTGTTGCTGACAAAACCGCTGACAAGGTGAATGTTTTTTGTTCTGTGGACTTGCCATGGTGTGAATGAACACCAAAATGGCGAACTGTCATTTTGTTTATGTGTGAATAAACACTGAACTGTTTAAGTTAAAGACTTTGTTTTTGCTTCTGTACTGCTTCCGCTAATTTGCCTACCAGAGCGAATCCCCACAGTACACACAGGAGGATGGCACACATGGTGACAGGGTTATTTTTTTAATTAAATGTAACTTGGGAGTGTGTGACCGGTGACTTGACGGACGGACAGGCTAGTGTGACAGGTGACTTGATGGACAGATAGGCTAGTGTGACAGGTGACTTGATGGACAGACAGGCTGGACTGACAGGTGTCTTGATGGACTGACAGGCTAGTGTGACAGGTGACTTGATGGACAGATAGGCTAGTGTGACAGGTGACTTGATGGACAGATAGGCTAGTGTGACAGGTGACTTGATGGACAGACAGGCTGGACTGACAGGTGTCTTGATGGACTGACAGGCTAGTGTGACAGGTGACTTGACGGACAGACAGGCTAGTGTGACAGGTGACTTGACGGACAGACAGGCTAGTGTGACAGGTGACTTGACGGACAGACAGGCTGGACTGACAGGTGTCTTGATGGACTGACAGGCTGGAGTGACAGGTGTATTGACGGATGGACAGGCTGGACTGACAGGTGTCTTGATGGACGGACAGGCTGGAGTGACCAGTGACAAGACACTGGAGTGACAAGTGATTGAGCGACAAAACTAGAGTGACAGTTGTCTTGACGGACGGACAGGCTGGACTGACAAGTGTCTGGATGAGGTGATGATAACAGGACTGATCTGTCACTGACTGGGGCAAATCAGGCACAGAAGAGTGGCAAATCAGCACTGAAGGGGTTAGTTATGTATGAGGCAGGGGATGAGGCACAGAACTGATGATAGATGACAGATGACAGGCTGTTGATGAGGCACAGAACTGATCTGTGTCACTGATTGGGGCACAGAAGCAGCTTTTTGGCACACAAGGGTTTAATTCTCTCTGGTAAGTAATACTGTACTGCAGCATTTGACACTATCTCCTTCTCTGATCGCTTCCCTGACAGGAAATGGGACTATCAGAGAAGGTGAAGCACATAGTCCATCCATAACCCCCCTAACCTGCCCTGTTTGCTACGATTGGTCCTTCTGCAGTAATGGACCAATCACGGCGATTGCAGGCAGATCAGCGCTCTGATTCCGTTCCCGCCGGCGTCACTGGTTGCCTAGCAACCCCAGCATGCCAACTTTACTGAACTGTCAGTGCATAACTCTGTGCGCTGACAGTGAAACCCGATCACGTACATGCATGTGGGGATTAGTGTTGATCACGAATATTCGAATTTCAAATTTTTATCGCGAATATAGGTACTTCGAAAACTCATCTGAAGTTCAGATTGGAAAAAAATTACAATATAAAAAAAAGATTATAGCACTATATTAGCTAAATTGCTCTATATTAGTTTTTTTTCGAATATTCGCTATATTGCTATATATTACGAATATTCGAAAAAACTGTTATAGCAATATAGCGAATATTCAAAAAATCGAATATAGAGCAATTTAGCTAATATAGTGCTATAATCTTCTTTGTCTAATAGTTGTAAGTTGAAAAATTCGCAATAAAATTCGAATCCGAAAATTCGAATTAAGAAAATTCGCATATTACACAATCATTACCTTGCTGATTTTTTTTAAGAAAAAAAATCGCGAATTTTCGAATTTTCGAATGTTCGACGAATATTCTGAAAAATATTAGCGAAATATCGCGAATTCGAATATGACCCCTGCCGCTCATCACTTGTGGGGATGCGGTAAGGCACCACATTCCCCCACGTACATGCAGGAAGGGGTTAAGGACCCGACTTCCACCGTACATCTACGTTGGATGTCGGGAAGGTGTTAATATAGTATAGTGACAGGGGTGTGCAACAATAGCGGTCCGCAAGGTGACACCAGTTGCAACGGAGTTCCTTTAAGAAATGGTGTTTATACCTAGGTGTAGCAATGGCCTATAATGCCCCCTACCCGGATACGCCCCAGGCGTTGGCTCTGAAGCAGACAAATAGGGTCAATGATTGAGGGATTTGAACAAATATTTGAGTCCAGACCTTGTGATGAAGTTCAATGGCACCTTTACTTTGCATTAACGTTTCTCCAAATGGTTTACAGACTTTATCTTGGTTCCAGCAGGCTTTAGCATTAACTCTGGCAGGCAAACAATTTCAACACTGCTACATCGGTTTCTCTTTGGCTCTGCTGTACTAACAGACTAAGGGCTCTTTCACACTTGCGTTGTTATTTTCCGGCATAGAGTTCCGTCGTCGGGGCTCTATGCCGGAAGAATCAGGATTATCCCCATGCATTCTGAATGGAGAGAAATCCGTTTAGGATGCATCAGGATGTCTTCAGTTCAGGACCGGAACGTTTTTTGGCTGGAGAAAATACCGCAGCATGCTACGCTTTTTGCTCTGGCCAAAAATCCATGCCCATTGAAAGGCATTAATTCGGATCCGGCCTTAAGCTAAACGTCGTTTCGGCGCATTATCCGACGTTTAGCTTTTTCTGAATGGTTACCATGGCTGCCAGGACGCTAAAGTCCTGTTTGCCATGGTAAAGTGTAGTGGGGAGCGGGGGAGCAGTATACTTACCGTCCGTGCGGCTCCTGGGGCGCTTCAGAGTGACGTCAGGGCGCCCCATGCGCATGGATGACGTGATCGCATGGATCACGTCATCCATGCGCATGGGGCGCTCTGACGTCATTCTGGAGCGCCCCGGGAGCCGCACGGACGTTAAGTATACTGCTCCCCCGCTCCCCACTACTACTATGGCAACCAGGACTTTAATAGAGTCCTGGCTGCCATAGTAACACTGAACGCATTTTGAAGACGGATCAGTCTTCAAATGCTTTCAGTTCACTTGCGGTGTTACGGATCCGGCGGGCACTTCCGGCAAATGGAGTAGACGACGGATCCGGACAACGCAAGTGTGAAAGAGGCCTTAAATGGAATCTCTGCTTCTGCAGGATGCTGCAACTTCTCTATGTAGTCTGACCCTGGATTATACCTCAATCTGGTAGCAAACAGGACTGGCCCACTTCTGACCAAAAAAAGGAATGGTGAGTTCCATTCTCTCTAAGTGTACCTCTGCCATAGTTGCTGCCACCTTCTGGTGAACCAGGCACATTATATGAACTTAACATTATTATAATTGCACAGTGTCTAGGGACCTGGAAATAAATGCATAAGATAGCATTATATTAGCATTTACAGGGTGTATGAGTGGTAAAGTGTGGCTGGACTAGAGGGCAAAGCCTGGGGGGAGGCCAGCATGACGTGGGGAGGCATCAGCGAGCGAGGCTATGCAAGGATTGGTGGGTTTTAAAAGATAGGGGTGGAGAAAAGCCGGGTTTTAAATAGTATGGCTGGAGGGGAAGAAGTGGCCATTTTAGAAAGATAGCAGCAGGCAGGGGCACGTTGTATGCAAGCAGTGCGCAGCTCACCTTGTAATGGCCGAGGTTGAACAGTTAATCTGAATAGAGTGGTGGCAGGTTTAGCTTTTGGATTTCGGCTGCGGGGTTTGCCAGATGTCACAAAATTATTTTTAGTGGCTCAGGCTTCGAAGGGTTGGAGACGGTAAAGGGGAGGTGAGGATGATAGGCGCCTGGTATCATTTGCTTTGCTGCTGGATTTAGGCGGACAGGTGGACGCTGTGGTCCGGTCAGCGTTTGAGGCTTCATTGTTTAAGCTGGCTTTTTCATTGGCTTTCTTTGGGGCTTTGCGTTTGGGGGAGTTGGTTAGTGGTAGTGTCCGGAGACTGGGTGGCTTGTTGCAGGAGGATGTCGATCTCTATCCTGATAGGCTGGAGTTTAGAATTAAACGGTTAAAGACGGATGTGAGTGGGAGGGGTTTTAGAGTTGTCCTTTATGCGGTTCCAGGACATGCAATGTGCCCAGTGCAATGTTTGGGGGATTACCGAGCAGTTAGAAAGGGGATGTTTGTCCGCTTTTGGTTTATGATGACGGATCTTTCTTGTCCCGTTTCCAGTTTATGGCAGTTTTCCGTCAATGTTTAGCTCGCCTGGGTTTAGATGGGGTGGGTTACACGGGTCATTCTTTTCATATAGGGGTGGCCACTGAGGCAGCAAGATGGGGGGCAGGGGATGAGGTTGTCAAGCGTATCTGTTTTTATTTTCCCTCTCTTACAGAACGGCGACCAGCTTTAGTTTGGATCATGGGCCATTTATTAGTTTTTTTGGGGAGCATTGTGAGCTGCAGTACGGCAGGACGGGTGACAGTTAGGTTTCTCTAGGGACGTGGCGGTGATCCGTTGGCTAGGAAAGAGAGGTATGGTGTGGAGTAGTGTCTTACCAGAGGTACACAGGTTTGTGCGATTGGATAGACCCTTCGGATGTGTTAGTTTTACACGTAGGCGGTAATGAGTTGGGGGCAAGGCCTTTCCGTGAGCTGATAAGGGACATACAATTCAATCTATTGCGGATCTGGGCATTATTCCCCGGTTTAATAACTGTTTGGTCTGACGTGGTGTACAGGCATGTGTGGCGTGGGGCGTGGTCAGCAGACCGTTTGAACAAAGACCGGAGAAAGAAGAATCGGGTCGTAGGTAGGTTTATGGAATGGGGCCTTAGCCATGATACATGCAGATGTGGAGCAAGGATCTTGGGCGTTTTGGTGGAGTGACGGAGTGCATCTGAATGTGATAGGTATTAATCTATGGTGTCTTGGATTGCAAGGGGGAATTGAAACTGCTTTGGGAGTTTGGAGGGACTTCCATGCCTAAGGGTTTAGGCCTGTGCATTCTTGGCGGCAGGAGGTCCACAGAGTTGGTGGAATAACAGGTTCTGGAGGATGGGAGTGCTCCATGGTTGGGGCTGGACTCCCATGGTTGGTATTTTCCGGGCAGGTTTTTTAGGTCCATCAGTGGTGCCTCCGAGCTGGCGCTCATCGGCTGGGGGCAAGATGGAGTACCCTGCAGAGGAGGGTTTAATCAAAGCAGTTGGGACTTCGAGGACCTCCCTCGTCGTTAATATATGTTATACATATGTTGGGGGGGTGTTGTCATATGCCGTTGCATATGGGTTGGTTGCACATTCCTTTGGGAAAGTTTAATATGTAATAATAAAATGGCTGCTGTGGTCAATTCAATCCAACCTGGTGTATGTTTCATTAATTTTGGGGTGTGGTGGGTATGGGGTATAGGGTGGCACGAAAGCCAATACCTGCATCATGCCACTCGGGGGCATTACAGGTGTTATTTTTGTAATATACTTTATTAGCAGTGATGGACGAACATCGGCCGGGACGTTTTGCGAACACGCGTTAACGATCAAATGTTCGTGAACCACGCATTCGGGCGGACCCCATTTATTTTAATGGCAGGCGAACCTAAAAAAACCTTCAGGTCATATTTGCAGCCACCAAATACTTACTAGAAGTGCACAAATAGTCCCACAACATGGACAGTGACATACCAGAGGGGGATCATTCGCAACAATTCCCACCAAAAATATGTATTTTAATCAGGGGCCATTTTTATGTATCTTAAAGGGAAACTCTTAAAAATGTGCCCTGCTGGAACCTAGAGAAATTTTTATTTTAGGCCACAGGAGTACAGGCCCCAAAAATTAGGCATTCATCTGACTTAAAAGAACTTATGATGATGTGGCTGGAGGTACATTTGGCGGTCACTGGATACAAATTTTACTGTCGGCCAGTACAGGCGCCAAAAATTAGGCATTCACCTGACAGAAAAGAACTTGTGATGATGTGGCTGGAGGTTCATTAGGCGGTCACTGGATAAAAATTTTACTGTAGGCCACTGGAGTACAGGCCCCAAAAATTAGGCATTCACCTGACAGAAAAGAACTTGTGATGATGTGGCTGGAGGTACATTAGGCGGTCACTGGATACAAATTTTACTGTAGGCCAGTACAGGCCCCAAAAATTAGGCATTCACTTGACAGAAAAGATCTTTTATGCTGCTGTATATACATAAGACAAGGACCATTCTTAGTTCTGTGTGGTGGCGGATATGTGTGGGCTGGCATGAGGAAATTTAATTACACGTGGTCATCACAGGTGTTGAATTCCTCCGAGATCCATGCCTCATTCATTTTTTGAAATTTGAGGTAGTCCATACTGTCGTGAGCTAGGCGAGTGCGCTTATGAGTCACGATCCCCCCTGCTGCTCTGAACGTCCTTTCGGACAGGACACTCGACAAGGGGCAAGCCAAGAGTTCCATGGCAAATTGTGCCAGCTCTGGCCACAGGTCAAGCCTGCACACCCAGTAGTCCAGGGGTTCCTCGCTTCTCAGAGCGTCCACATCGGCCGTTAACCCAATGTAGTCGGAAACCTGTCGTTCTAGGCGTTCCCTGAGACTGGATCCAGAGGGCAGCTGTTGATGGGTTGGCTGCAAGAATGATCTCATATCCGAAGTGACCAACACATCTTCGAACTGCCCTCTTCTTGCAGTCCTGGTAGGATTGGTACCCGCACCTGTTTCGCTGTGGGTGGAAATTCCTCTGCCAGCGCCCGCAACAGCAGAATGCAGCATCTCTCACAGCAAGGCCTGGAAATGTTGCATTCTGCCAGCCCTCTGTGATGCTGGTAACATGTCCGCCATTTTGTGTTTGTACCGGGGGTCTAAGTACGTTGCCACTCAGTACTGGGCCTTGCCCTTTATGCTTTCTATACGGGGGTGCCTTTTCAAACACTGGAGCATGAAGGCCCCCATTTGCACTAAATTGGAAGCGGTGGAGCGCCCTGGCTCCTGCTAATCGCCCAGGATAATTTCGTCCTCAGTCTCCTCCTCCCAGCCACGGACAACACCAGGGATCTCTGAAAAGTTTAAAGCCCCCCTCAATGCCTGCTCTTCTTGATCCTCCTCCCCCCAGCCATCATCCTCCTTTGACTCCTCTTCAGACTTCTGCTGACTTGTCTCAGATGGATCAATGACACGATGCAATGCACGCTCCAGAAAGAAGGAGTAAAGTACGATGTCACTGAGGGCGCCCTGGCTGCGACTGACCAGTTTGGTGATCTCATCAAATGGCCCCAGAAGTCTGCATGCGTCGTGCATCAACAGCCACTGGCGCAGTGAAAATAAAATAAGCTCCCCAGAACCTGTCCTGCTGCAGAGTTTGTACAGGTAGTCGTTAATGGCACGTTGCTGCTGGAGCAGCCTCTCAAGCATATACAAGGTGGAATTCCAGTGCGTCAGGCTGTCACAAATAAGATGTCTGACGGGCAGGTGGTGTCGCCACTGAACGTCAGCAAGGCGAGCCATGGCTGTTTAAGATCTTCTTGGCTTCCAGGCACAACAGCTGCAGCACAGCATGGCAACGTCTCACCTGGCACATCGAATAGGTTCTGGGGAGCTTGGGGGGCGCAGCGGAAGAGGTGGTAGCAGTGGAAAAGGAGGAATCAGCCGAGGAGGAGACAGTGGATGGAGTAGGAGGAGGAGAAGAAGAGGCAGGCCTGCATGCAATCCGTGGCAGTAACACCAAATCCACATGGGTGCCACGGGTTACATGCTTGATGGCCGTCAGAAGGGTCACCCAGTGGGCAGTAAAAGTTATGTACCTTCCCTGCCCGTGTTTGCTAGACCACGTGTCTAGCACCTAAACTGTGTGCCAGAGATATATTCACTTGCCACTGAACGTGGCCATATAGCTCTGGGATGCCCTTCTGGGAGAAATATTTCCTTCCGGGGACCTTCCATTGTGGTGTGCCAATGGCCACAAATTTTATAAAGGCCTCCGAGTACACCAGTTTTATATGGCAGTAGTTGGCGGGCTAGCAGTTCCGACAAGCCAGCGGTCAGCCGTTGGGCAAGAGGGTTATCCGGCATCATCAACTTTTTACGCTCGAATATTTCGGCCACGGAAGGCTGCCTTCTGCCAGATGAATGCAACAACGGCATGGTGTAAAGTGGAGTGGAGGACAAATGGGAGGAGAGAAGAGAAGAGGCAGGACGTGGAGGATCGGGAGTGTGGCTTTGTGGGTACTGACGGTATTGCTCCCACTGGGCTCGGTGATGGGAGGCCAGGTGCCTTCTTAAGGCGGTCGTCCCTAGGGGACTGTTGGGCCTACCGCGACTTATGCGTTGACAGCATAGGCTGCAGATGGCAACACTATTGTCAGCAGCTGACATGTTAAAAAAAGCCCACACTGCGGAGCCATGGGCCAGCATCCTGGGAGCACCAGAAGTGACCTTGCATGGTGGATGGCTCGCTCCAGTTACATTTGAAGTCTGCTTTTAGCCTTCTGTGCCCTGCGAGCTCTGCCTGCTTCTTCTCTTTCTCCTCCCTCTCTGCTGCTCCGTCTCTTTTTACAGTCTTCGGCATTTTACTGAGCCTGCCTCTTGTCACTATCCCAGTCCCTGACTATGTACATGTGCCCATCACCCTGCCTCTGATTTGTTACATATAGGTGTCTTCAGTGCTCAGTAAAACACTTATGGCTGAAGACAGACTCTCCTTAGCAATGTTCAGTTACAGCTTTGCTAAGAAGATTCTTTAAACCAAAACGACAAAAGGTGACCAAATTTCTTGAAATTTGTTCCAGATCAGTTTTGTTAAACTTTTTCAAAAATTCAAGTCTACACAAATAAGATATGCTCCAGGACTTTTATTTTCTCTTTTTTCTTTAATTTTTAATGAGGTTTTGCACTTTCTCTCCTCCCCCTCCCCCTTTTAAACTCTTAAACGCAATGACAGCAATAGCAAATAATGTCAGAGGGACGCTGATATATATAGCTATCGGTAAACTCATGGCTGATGGTGTAAAAAACTGTTTTCTTAAAAACAAACTGCGCAGTCACATGTATTATACTTTTTCATATTAAGAAGCTTCCCCAAATTATCCCTTATTGGGACAGATGGTGTTTAAACACACACAGTGTTCTTGATAAAAAAAAAACGGTTGCTTGTTGGGACCAAGCATCCAAAAATTATGGTTCAACAGGGTAGATTCCTCCCCTGTTTATGTGCACACTGTAACAGCGGCTGCTGTTCCCCTACTTACTGCTGCGGTCCCGGGTGCCGTGTTCAGAGGTAATCTGCGATCAGTGCTTCCCATTCACCGCTGCAGTCCTGGGCTCTGTCTGTATGGGTGCTGTTGTTCTGGGATCTGCTCCACAGTTTGCTCTCAACCCTGACCACAGCATGCTTGCTGCTTGTTTCCTGCAGCACTTCCTTAAGGGCCAGCGCGCGTCACTTCCTGGGCTTTATGGGTTAGGTCATGTGACCTCGCTGACATATCCTAGCTCTCCTGCACATAAATAAGTGGCTCTGACCCCTTCCCAGATGCTTCAGTGTCAAGGTCCTTGTGTCCTGCTAAGGTTCCTGTTTTCCGCTAGTGTTCCTGACTCGTATCTGTATTCCTGGACTCTGCTACCTGTTAGATCCCTATCTGCTTGCCTTGACTCTCCTGTTGCAGATCCAGATTGCCTGACCTGTACCTGTGCCACATGCCCTGACCTTTTGCCTGTCTGACTATGCCTCTGCCTCATCCTTCGGTCCTGCACCTCTGGTACCTCCTGGTCCGCCTGAACCAGCTGCCTTGTGTGCCTATCCTCCTCAAGAGGTAGCGACTTGGTGTTCCTCTCGGGAAAGTCTATCCCCACCAGGTGGGGTACTGTGAAGATCCAAGGATTCACTTAGACAACGCCCTTAGAGGAGGTAGGACATGTGGCACAGTGGGTTCACACCTGCTGGTTTGTGACACACAAACATGTTAATGTCATAAGAAACAGTGGCTTGTTATGCATAAGCATCCAAAAGTGATGCATTGACGGAGGCAGAATGCCCACCCATATTTATACACCCACAAGTGTTATTTGTTGGAAGAAACAGTGGCTTCTTATCAACAAGCGTGTAGAAATTCTCCCTTTTAATTTGTACAGTGTGAATGTGCGACATGCCGCCACCCCCCAGGGCTCCTTTATATCGCGTCCCAGGTTTAGTAGGAATGCCGAGTGGTGTGGTGCGGCCTAAATGTCTCTTTAAATGTGTCACGGTACTCCCACCTGGATACCGCTGGACCCCAGGCTTTGGCTTCAAAACAATAAATAGGGCGAATAATTGAGGGATTTGAAAGAATAACTTGAGTCCAGACCTTGAGATGAAGTTCAATGGCAACTTTACTTGAATAAACGTTTTTCCAAACAATTTTCAGGCTTTGTCTTGGTTCCAGCAGGCTTTAGCATGAACTGGCAGGTAAATTCAACTCTGCTTTATCTCTTTCTCTCTGCTGTGCTGACAAGCTAGCTTAATGACTTTGATTTCTTTTTTATGCTGCACCTCTCTCCTTAGTCGGACTTTGGTTCTGCCAGAGGACTATGCTCTTAGGGTGCTCTGGCTGGCATGGGCACGTCCAGCAGAGACATGCCCCTGCACACCCTTCCCATTGCTGGGGGTAAACTAGACTAACTAGAACTAACTGGAAACTTCTGTCCCCACCCTTCCTTCAGGAAGTAGGGCTAGCCCACTTCTGCCTAAAGGGGGTAGAATGGAATGGTCAGTTCCATTCTTTCTAAGTAATGCTCTGCCGTGTTTGCTGCCACTTGCTGGTGAACCGGGTAAATTACATATGAACAGTTGCATAGCAAGATTAGGAATACACAGTGTGGAGAACCTGGACAAAAATACATAAGATTACATTGTGTTAGCTTATTAAAGACAGTAGCAGGGTGCAGGAGTGGTAACACCACTCTGGGGTTGTTACATATGTGGAAAGGTTAGGGTAATTGTGGCATGTGGGGGCAATAGTAGCGGAAACAGTAGAAGCACAACATGGAACAGACAAGGCAGTAGATGTGAATGAAGCTGTTTAGGAGTAGTAGTAGTAGGAGCCATATAGTATGGAATATGATGGTAGGGAGGCAGTGGCAAGATGGCGGCAGCAGCAGCCGTATAATAGGGAATAGGAAAGACAGGCAGGAAAACTATCTTGAGTATCTTCCATAGCACTTGTTTTTTTTTTGCCTCTTCTTAGGAAGAAAGAAAGCATCCCACTAAGAGGGAGCAGTGAAGACAGAGAGGATTCAACTGAAAGGCTTCTCTGGGTTGCAAGGAGGAGGAGTACTGTGACCCCCCCTGGCTCCAAGGCAAATTGTTAGACTCAGAAGTGACATCCACATCATCTTGCTGTGACTAAGAGGAGTTAGCCATCCAGTCCACAATCTCATCCTCTTTGTCCTCAGTAATAATGTTGAGCCTATCGGATACCAGGAAGAACTGTGGCCTAATACTACTACTAATACTACTGCCCAGATGGCTGGTGCTGCTGCTGCTACTACCCACATTCTAACTCTCAGATGAGAAATATTTTATTATGAGGCCTACAAATGAATAGCCATGGGTTTCCTATAAATGAAAAGTCATTAGTTTGGTACACATATTGTTAAACGGTAGTAGAAAAATGTTTTTTTTTGCAGTAAAAATAAAATGCGTTCAATAACACAGGTATAAAAATCATGTTATTGCAGTATTGCTTTTGCTGTAACTACCCATTATCTTGCAGTAATATGCAACACATTCAGTAACACGGTTATAATGCATTGATATGATACAATAAATTTACACTGGTTTTTAGAGGAAAAATATGAGCCCAACACATCACATCACCCAAAGAACACCATCCCCACAGTGAGACATGGTGGTGGCAGCATCATGCTGGGGGGATGGGACTGGGAAACTGGTCAGAGTTGAGGGAAAGATGGATGGTGCTAAATGATCTGAGGCTAAGATGGAGGATCACCTTCTAGCAGGACAATAATCCCAAACACACGGCTAAAGCAACACTTGAGTGGTTTAAGGGGAAACGTGTAAATGTGTTGGAATGGCCGAGTCACAGCCCAGATCTCAATCCAATAGAAAATCTGTGGTCAGACTTAAAGATTGCTGTTCACAAGCGCAAACCGTCCAACCTGAAGGAGCTGGAGCAGTTCTGCCAGGAGGAATAGGCAAAAATCCCAGTGGTAAGATGTGGCAACTGCTCATAGAGACTTATCCAAAGCGAATTGGAGCTGTGATTGCCACAAAAACTGGCTCTACAAAGTATTGACTTTAGGGGGGTGAATAGTTATACACATTGACTTTTTCTGTTATTTTGTCCTATTAGTTGTTTGCTTCACAATAAAAAACAAAACAAACATCTTTACAGTTGTCAACATGTTCTGTAAATTAAATGATGCAAATCCTCAAAAAATCCATGTTAATTCCAGGTTGTGAGGCACCAAAACACAAAGAAAGTCAAGGGGGTGAAGACTTTTGCAAGGCACTGTATATTCACAGTAAAATGGTGCTTTTATGCGATTTGTCTGAAACGAATTGTCAAAACTTTGGATTGATTTGTCATATGAATGTTTGTGAAATTTGTTATGAACCCATTTAGATTAGAATTGATTCGCTCACCTCTATTAACTTGACTTTCAATAGGTTTAGTGACAATTTAACGTTTCCTGCAACTGTGCATTTAATGTGTTAAAAGTCAAGTAGCCCCTCATGCCCCTGAACATAACTTTATCTGAGATGTATGAGTGGTGTATGGGCATGCGCTCACCAGCTGACCATATGTATAACTCTAGATTTGAACTAAAAAAGTAATAGTAAATATAATTTTTTTTAATTCGAAATTCAAATCATCCCCTTTTCCAGTGTGACATATAAAATAAGCAATAGGAAAGTTAACAGGATTGGTATTGCCATTGTAAGACCCTCACCTGTCTCGGTGTGACCAAAAAGGGTCCTCATGGAGCGGCGGGACAGGTTACGAGTGTCTCCACTTATACACCAGATCCGATCCCTTTGCGAACTGACGCGGGGATGCGTTTGCATGTGCTCCGGAGCGGAAGACCGCCGGGGTCTCGAGGACAGGTTGGTCGGACTAGTGGCAGTACGTTGCGGCTGGGTTTGTCTCCGGTACCTCTTGTGGATTCCACTTCGGTGTCCATGTCGACTCGCTTGCGTACTCTCGCTGAGCGTGTCGGTGTCCGTGTGTATGCTCGAGAACGGATTTGCAAGGGGATGTGCAGTCGCGCTTCTTATGCTCTTGGCCGACCAGTGATGGGAATAGCACTTGGCCACAAATTCAAAGTAGATTAGGGAGCCGGCACACAGGTGTAGGGCAGTTTCATGACCTATGGGGAGTGGACACCTGGCGCCCTAGGATTTGTTAGCAGGCACATAAATGGTGGTCTCCCCGGTCGGTCACTGCCCACTATTTTCCTTCCCTTTCCAGATACAGGTCATAACTACTTGTGCTAGTGACTGAAGGTTACCTGGACTCCATCCTTTCCAGTGGGACCCAGAATCCAGAATCCCCCGTGACGCATCCTTTCGTCTGGCAAGTGTGCACAGAGATTTAAAGCATGGATTGGGACTACACCTGGCTTCCCCTCGTTTTTGTATTCCTGTTATTTGTTACCAGTAAAGCTTGCCTAGACTTGGTTTATTCTCTTTTGAATAAACCCCTTGCTTCATCTACACTGGTCTGTTTCATTGGTGCCCTGCATTACAGCCATGTCTGAAAATGGCCGAAACGTATTTCTCCTGTATGGTTAAACTCTGTAATAAAGAAAAATATATCCAAACGGCTGAATCACAATTTTTTGGTCACCTTGCGGTCTGAAAATGTATTTTTTTAAAATGATAAAAAGTGGTATGAATTACAGTGCACCCCTCAAAAAGCATGCCCTCCAATAACCCTGTAGATGGAAATATAAAAAAGGTATGAGTGTGAATATGAAGATGCAAAAATAATTTCCATTTCAAAGGTTTTTCTCTTTTTTTTTGGAAAGTAGTAAAACATGACAAACACAATATAAATCTACTATTGCTGTAATTGTACTGACCCCCAGGATAAGGTCATCATGTCAACTCATTTTATGTACAGGGAACTCCATAAGAACAAAACCAATTTTAGAATTACTTCTCCTTCCATCTCCTGCACAGTGAACTCTGCATAGGTTTTATGCTCACTACACTCTCCCATAAAAATCATTATCTGGTGTCTTCTAACATTTTGTGAAACGTGAATCTCTCGAAATAAAATATTAACATTTATCCATTGCTCTTCAACAATGTATGAAACGCCTTGGAAATTGAACATTATTGTTTGCCTGAATCCAGTTTCACATTTCAACACCAGATGGAAAAGACTTCTCTCTACCTGAGGGCTCTTCACCGATGATGGGATGTGGCATGCTGCCGTACTTTGGTTACATTTTTGGATGAATCGTTGTCTTAAAGAGGTTTTCCCATCTCAGTCAATGGGGGAATATCGCTAGGATATGCCCCCATTGTCTAATAGGTGCGGGTCCCACCGCTGGGACCCGCACCTACAATGAGAATGGAGCCGGGAAAGGAACGGAGGGCACACTCATTTATGCCCCTAACAGCAGATATAGGACACTTCCTTTTGTCCTTGAGGGGAAGTGCAATTTTTTTCAGAGCTAAATTTAGGAGGAGCTAATGGGGTTAAAATCTATTGTTTAAAGAGGCTGTGCCACTAATATAAATTTATTCCACCCAACAGATATCACTAGGCATTTCAGTTTTCACCTCAGGCAGCAGAAAGGCTAGGTGCAGGAAGGACGTATGTCACTACCCTAAGGACTGATGGGACAGCAGACACCTAACAAACCAGGAAGCAGGATTCTAGCATGGGAGATAAGAGAAAAGTGCAAATGAGGTAACTGAAAATAAAATAAAAAACTAATCAAAGAGGAATGGGAAGTAGATTAATTGATGAAAATACACTTTAAATTCAAAGAACCCGTTAATGGAATTATAATAATTATTACTATACATAATGTAGAACCTAGTATAATAAAGTACAATAATAGCAATACTTTGCTATAAAGAATCAGTTTTACTGAACACTGACCGGACAGATACAATATATTCAAAGTCTGAAATATATACCTGGCAAAGTAGAGCCAAATTATAGGAAGGGAAAGGGGCAAATGCCCCTTTTAGGCCTCTACCATTTAGGGGAATCCATCACCTACCTCAGTATCACTTAGGTAGACCTAGAACGTGAGCAACGTTATCCGTGCAGTGAGTGTCGGCAGTAGAGCAATCTATGGCATTGTTATTTAGGCATAATATGGCTATTTATGGTAGTGGTATTATTTTGTGCATTGTATGGTGCTATTATTTGGACGTTTATGAGAATCTTGGAAGCCTCCATAGTCCATAATCCAGTCCTACTAATAGGTCTACCATCATATCATGGGATCGATAGTTTTAAATGTGCAGAAGTGGAGGTGATCCAGGGGATGTCCTAAATCACTGAGGCCAATCCTACTACATGCATGTACATTTGTTTTTTACACAAAGTTATGGGGTGCAGTGACCTTATCTTCTGGCTTTTCCAGATGATATAAGGGGATATGACTATTAAAAAATGACCCCCTTTACTGGAGCTACTTCCCACTGATACTGCTCTTCATCTATCTATCTATCTATCTATCTATCTATCTATCTATCTATCTATCTATCTACAGTATCTATCTATGTATCTATCTATCTCATATCTATCTAATCTGACTGTCACAACTGCAGTAATTGTCCTCAGCTTGTAATGCCAAATTAAATTCATATTGATTTTCTTCCATCCATAATTTTCCAATTCATTTCCCATATTGCAATGTCTGCTGGTCAGCTTTATTGTAAAGACAAAGTGTAGAGAAAGTGTTTGCGGTCCATGTATTTCACCTAAAGGGCAAGTAATTGGTAACACTTATTTTGATGGGCTTATCTATGGACAAGTAAGAGCGTTATTGATCCTGCCCTATTCCAAAGGATCACAGGGAGTTCCTGCCTGATGTGTCTAGTAGTTGTTCATTGTAAATTATGGCTGAATATTATTTCCAAGGTTGACCTACACAATAACAGATCAGGGTCTTTAGGGGGTTATAGCCACAATGTTTGAAGAGATGTTTTGAAAAGTTTCTGGTTCTATCAGTAATAAATCTACATACCTTACATTGTCTTCAATGTGATTTGTCCCTCCTCATGGCCCAGCAATATTTTCACATTATATTTCATTGAGAAGCTGACCAGTTGGTGGTGTGAAAAGCAATTTGCTCAATTGTCACTTTCACATGGGGTCCAATTCTGTGCCTAATAGATCCCATTCTACAGTACAAATGGTATGGCAAAGGTACAAAGTTGGGCTCCTGTTAAAACTATCTTCAATCTCAGGAATAATCTCTTCCCAGAGTTCCCTGACCGTGTCTTTTTTTTTGTTAGCCGCCACTCTTGTTGACCCACCATAGACTCTAACATGAAGTCTATTATGTTGTCAGTTCACACAAAAGACAACAGTGGTGGAAATTGCACAAGATTGGTGGAGGAATACTAAAGAGTAATCGGTATGTTACGGTTATGGTACATTTTGTTAGCTTTCAAGGTTTAGTCCATGTGTAGAGTTTTTAGATATTGAAACCCCCTTTAAAGATGCTTCAAGAACTGGAGGTCAATGGTGAAATTGCCAAGAAATTCAATGACAGTCACTTCTTGTGTGGCCCAACCCACATATCATCAATAATGTCTAATAGGTTTTGAATCAAACAAATCGAAGTGATTAGCTCCAGATGGGATTTTTCTCCTGGACCTTTGGGGCCCATTTTGGCTTCGGACACTGGATCACAGTGCCGCAAGAATTTGGCACTTAATTCTGAGCTCACTTGATAATGGAACCATAATCCAAGACTAGAGACATGGAGCCAAACCATTTTACCCCAGCTACTGAGGTACTAATCCAATGATCACTGGACTACAAGGATTGGGTGCTGTTTTGAATAGGTCAGTGTTACTGAGTATTTCATATTTGTAGCCCTTCCTCTATTTGTGGGCACTCAACTCGAGACATCTTGAAAAAATTTTTTGCTTAAATTCTTAATATTATCAAAGGTTGCAGAACATTTTACATTCATGTTTTTGATTAACAGCATCAGACAAACTGTCAGGGAGACCCTATTCATTAAAATAGAAGAGCTTTAGGGCCTATTTGCATTTTCTCCTGTCAGAATGAACACGTCTGATGCCCCCTCGCCCTTAGAAGGTCTTTACTCACTGAGCCAGAAACGTGTAAATGGTCTTGTCCGGTGAAAGAGCGCTAAGTGCCAAAGTCAATACCAGTGAGATTTTGTTCAAAGTCGAAAGAAATCAATAAACTTCAGTATTAATAGTTAATGTTGTTTATGATGAAAGTCAAAAGGGAGCAAAATGGGAAAATAAGAATCCCATTAACCCCTTGCTAGTTTTCACTGAATTGACCAGTTGAGCACCCAGAAAAATAACATTTTGGCCCCTTGGAGCAACTTGTGCTGTGTTTTGGTGGCATAGTGAGGTATGAAGATCGTTGAATCATTTTTTAAATAAACAATTTATAGAAATATTGGAAAAAAAACACTTGTTGAATTGCTTTATAGGAAATCCTGTTCTCAAATTATAAAAAATAAAATGCTGATAGTCTTGGAATGATGCCATTGACATATTATGTGTAACAGCTGCTGCTGTGCGCCACTGTTCTCCTGCTTACCACAGTGGTTCTGGGCGCCATGTTCAGCTGTAATCTGCTGCCTGTGCTTCCCCGTTCACCTCTGCAGTCCTGGGCTCTGTCCTTGCAGGTATTGTTTGTTCTGAGATCCACTCCACAGTTTCCTTTCAGCCCTGGCTAGTATGCTTGCTGCTTCTTTCCTGCAGCATTCCCTTAAGGGCCGGCGTGCATCACTTCCGGTGCTTTATGGGTTAGATTATGTTACCTCACTGACCAATCCTAGCCCTCCTGAATGTATATAAGTGGCTCAGCCCCCTTCCCAGATGCCTGAGTGTCAAGGTCCTTGTGTCCTGCAAAGGTTGCTGATTTATCTGCCTGTGTTCCTGTGTACGTGACCTGTGCTTGTGTTCCTGGACTCCTCTACCTGTTTGATCCCTGCCTGCTTGCCTTGACTCTCCTGTTAACGGACAGGACTGCCTGACCTGTACCTGTGCCGCCTGCCCTAACCTATTCCTTGTTTGACTTCGCATCTGCCTCATCCTTCAGTCCTGCACTGTTGCTCCTGGTTACGACTCGGCCTGCTGACAATGTCTGTACCTCTAGTACCTTGCTCAGGTACCTCCTGGTCCGCCTGGACCAGCTGCCTTGTGTGCCAATCCTTCTCAAGAGGTAGCGACCTTGTGTTCCTCTCGGGAAAGTCTATCCCTACCACCAGGGGTACTGTGAAGAATGAGAGGTTCACTAAATTAGACCTGTGCAGTGCATACAACCTTATCCGCATTTGAAAAGGGTGAGTGGAAAACTGCTTTTAACACTCGTGACGGTCCCTACGAGTATCTCGTTATGCCCTTCGGTCTGTGCAATGCTTCCGCAGTATTCCAGGAGTTGGTAAACAATATCTTCCGGGACCTGCTCTATGTCTGCGTGATAGTGTACCTGGACGATATAGTGATCTATTATCCTGATTTAACCACTCACCGGAGGCATGTACGTTTAATTTTACAGCAGTTGAGAGAGAATCGACTTCATGCCAAACTCGAGAAATGCATCTTTGAAAAATCCACCGTACCATTCCTCGGATACATCATCTCGGACACTGGGTTACAGATGGATCCTGACAAATGTAATGCGGTAATGGACTGGCCCCACCCACAGGGTCTTCGTACTATACAGCACTTCCTTGGATTTGCTAATTTCTATCATCAGAAAACCAAAAAGCAACAAGCATAACAAAATAAATCATGTGTGGAACCATAATCACCTAACCAATCCAAGATAATGAACCACACTTGCAATATAGACAAAATCTTCTTTATTAAATATATCAAAATAATATACAACGTATCAATATGACATAATAAAAGCAATGCAGATGGATGCTATGAAACATAGTCCCCCCAAAAGACCAAGGGTAGTATACAGTATATTGCATCTGTTGAACACCCAACGGCTTAATATTAATATAAATTATCAACTGACTATTAATACAAAAGTATATTCAACAAGCCGAAAAGGTGTAACACAGAGTTGAGCGGACACCTGGATGTTCAGGTTCGGCCGAACTTCGGAAAAAAAGTTTGAGTTTGGGACCCGAACTTGACCCCGAACCCGAACCCCATTGAAGTCTATGGGGACCCGAACTTTTGAGCACTAAAATGGCTGTAAAAATGTCATGGAAAGGGCTAGAGGGCTGCAAATGGCATCAAAATGTGGTTAGGAGCATGGCAAGTGCTCTGCAAACAAATGTGGATAGGGAAATGACTTAAAATAACATAAAATACGTAAAAATTAAAAATAATAATCTTGATCTAGGAGGACGAGGTCCATATGGAGTAGGAGGTTGAGGAGGCGTTGGATGTGGCGGTGTAGGTGGAAGCGGCGGTGGAGGAGGAGGAGGTATCCTACACTGCTTTTTGGTTTTAAATTTATTTTTATTTTTTTAAATTAGGGTACACCCCAAAACATTGGGAAATATAACCTGTGATAACCCCCTGCAGTCGTTCTAAACACACGTTCAGACAATACACTGGCTGCAGGGCAGGCCAGCATCTCCAAGGGGTAAAGGGCAAGCTCAGGCCATGTGCCCAATTTGGAGACCCAGAAGTTGCAGGGGCTGACCCCTGTCAGTCAGTTCGCGTAGGCGTGTGCACACTTACTGCCCTACCATGTCCCACCTCCCCATGATGTTCACGATCCAATTTAATATCTGCTCTACCAACTTTCGATGTTCGTTTCTGCGCCTACCATGGTGATAACGGGTGGCGGGGAATCAGGGTTCCGCGCTGGAGAGGTAGCCTGAGAAAGAGAGACCACATCCAAGGGAGGATAATTTTTTTCAAATTTAAAATTATTATGGGACCAGATATTAAAGCATAAAAATGTGACAACTTTTTAAAGGTTAAGCATTGAATGAAAGGATGTGGCGCGCATTAATTACTGAAGAATTTATAACATTTTATTCACTGTCAACTATGCAGAGCAGGGGTTTCTATCCGGCAAAATTTGAAAAATGTCACCTGACAATGTAATTGACGATTTTTTTAAATTTAGGTTCCTATCACCTATGTAGAGGTGCCCCAGTGACATCCACCATCCATTTGGATATCTTCTCTATCAACTTTCGATGTTCTCTTCTAAACCTACCATGTTGATCACGGTTATCGACGAATCAGGGATCCACTCCGGAGAGGGAGCATGAGAAAAAGAGACCAAATTTAAGGGAGATAAATAAATTAAAAAAATTTGGGATCGAGCGGAAATGTGGGAAAAGCTGTTAAATCGCAAATGTGGTACACATTACAGAAGCTCAAATGTGGGCCAAAAGAGTAAAACGGAAATGTGGGACAAAGTATTGAAGCGCAAATGTTGGCCAAAAGAGTAAAGCGGAAATGTGGGACAAATTATTGAAGCGCAAATGTGGTACAACTTGTTAAAGTTTAAGCATTGAATCAAAGGAGGTGGCGCGCATCAATTAAAGAAGAATTCCTGAAATTTTATTCCCTGTCACCTATGCAGAGCAGGGGTTTATTGACGTCTAAAATAGTATAATGTCAACTTAAGAATGTAACAGAATTTTTTTTGAAATTTATTAAACTGTCTACTTGGTAGAGCAGGGGTCTATGACAGAAAAAAATTTTTATTGTCACCCGAAAATGTTGAAAGCAAAATTATTGAAATTTTTTAAGCTGTCAACTAGGTATAGCAGTGGTACTTCACAACCAAAAATTGTTGAATTTCACCCAAAAATGAAACAGACAATTTTTTTATTTATTTTTTACCCATCTACTAGTTATATCAGTGGTACATCACACCCAAAAATTTGTGAATTTCACCAGAAAAAGTAACTTACAATTTTATTTTTTACCGGTCTACTAGGTATATGAGTGGTACATCATACCCAAATATTTGTGAATTTCACCAGAAACTGCTATCCGTCTAAGGCCCAGCCACCACTGCATTTATCCAGTGTGCTGTTATGGAGATATAACGTCCCGGACCGTGCTTACTGGTCCACGTATCCATAGTGAGGTGGACCTTGCCACAGATGGCGTTGCGCAGTGCACACCTGATTTTGTCCCCTACTTGGTTGTGCAGGGAAGGGATGGCTCGCCTGGAAAAGTAGTGGCAGCTGGGCACGACGTACTGTGGGACAGCCACTGCCATAAGGCCTTTAAAACTATCCGTCTCCACCAGACGGAATGACAGCATATCAAAGGCCAGTAATTTAGAAATGCTGGCATTCAGGGCTAGTGATCGCGGGTGGGTAGGGGGGTACTTCCTCTTCCTCTCCAGTGTTTGGGAGATGGAGAGCTGAACACTTCTGTGGGACATTGTGGAGATGCTTTGTGACCCAGGTGGTGGTGTTGCTGGAAGATCCTCTGTTTGCGGGGTGGCAGGTGGCACTGTCACTCCAGAGGTGGATGAAGAGGCCGAGACTGCAGCAGAAGAGGAAGCAGGAGGAGCCAGATACCTTTCTTGGTTTTTGAGGTGTCTACTCCACTGCAGCTCGTGCTTTGCACTTAAATGCCTGGTCATGCAGGTTGTGCTCAGGTTGAGAACATTTATGCCTCGCTTCAGGCTCTGATTGCACAGCGTGCAAACCACTCGTGTCTTGTCGTCAGCACATTGTCTGAAGAACTGCCACGCCAGGGAACTCCTTGGAGCTAGCTTTGGTGTGCTCGGTCCCTTGCTGCGGTGGGCAGTAGCAGGCGTACTGTCTAGAGGACGGCCGCTACGCTTTTGCACCCTGCTCCCTCTTCTGCTGTGCTCTGTGGTGGCTCTGTGCGACTACCACCTCTTCCTCCGAACTACATAGGTCACTCGCATGACCTTGATTCCATGTGGGGTCGAGGACCTCATCGTCCTCCACATCATCTTCCACCCAGTCTTCACCCCTGCCCTCCTTGTCGGTCTGCACACTTTCGAAAGCCCCAGCAGTTGGCACCTGTGTTTCGTCATCATCCGCGACGTACTGCAATGGTCCTCCCATGTACTCATCTTGAAAGATAAGTGGTTGGTCATCGGTGCACTCAATCTCTTCCTCTTCTGGGGCAGGGCTAGGTGTATGGGCCTGGGAAACCCTGCTAACAGAGTCATCAAAAAGCAGAAGAGACTGCTGCATGACTTGGGGCTCAGACTGTTTGGCTGATTTGCAAGGGGGTGAGGTGAAAGACTGATGGACATGGGCTGCAGGTGCCAACCGTGGTCTTTCAGCATGAGACTGGGTGGGAGACAATGTGAAGGAACTGGAGCCACTGTCAGCAACCCAATCTACTATTGGCTGTACTTGTTCAGGCCTCACCATTCGTTAAGCCGCATTAGGTCCGACCAAATATCGCTGCAGGTTCTGTCACCTACTCGCACCTGAGGAAGGGGTTTCACTTGTGCGTGTAGCTGGCACAGATCGACCATGTCCTCTCCCTGCAACAGGAGCTCCACCAGCAGCACCACGACCTGGGCCATGTTTCTTATTTCTCGAATTTAGGCTCTTGCCCTAAATGGGTGTTTAATTAATAGTAGAATAGAACGACAGTATGTATCTCACACGCCCTAAACCAGACTAGGCCTCAATTAAATTTGTTTGCCCAAAATGGCAGTATTTCAAATACCTGAATAGAAGCCCTGTATTTAATGGGTTTATCTCACACGCCCTGAACCAGACTAGGCCTCAATTAAATTTGTTTGCCAAACATGGCTGTATTTCAAATACCTGAATAAAACCCCTGTATTTAAAGGGAATTTCAAACGTCTTTATGCTGCAAGGGCGCAACAATTGTGTATTTTGCCCCAAAAAGGGTGTTTTAATAATAGAAGAATATAAGCCCTGTATATACAGGGTGTATCTCACACGGCCTGACCCACACTAGGCCTCAATTAAAGATTTGTGCACCAAATGGCGGTATTTCAAATATCTGAATATAACCCAAATATATAAAGGGTGGATCTCACAATGACATATGCAGCAAAGGCTGCCAAATAAACTTTTTTGCCCAAACGGGTGTTAGTTTTATAACTGAATATGACATTAGTATATAACCCTGGAATTTCAAACGTCTTGATGCTGCAAGGCCTGAAAAATTGTGTATTTTGCCCCAAAAAGGGTGTTTTATTAATTGAAGAATATAAGCCATGTATATACAGGGCTTATCTCACACGGCCTGACCCACACTAGGCCGCAATTAAAGATTTGTGCACAAAATGGCTGTATTTCAAATACCTGAATAGAACCCCTGTATTTAAAGGGTGTATCTCACACGCCCTGACCCACACTAGGCCGAAATTAAAGATTTGTGCGCCAAATGACGGTATTTGAAATATCTGAATATAACCCAACTATATAAAGGGTGTATCCCACAATGGCATATGCAGCAAAGGCTGCCGAATAAACTTTTTTTCCCCTAACGGGTGTTTGTTTAATGACTGAATATGACAGCAGTATATACCCCTTGAATTTCACACGTGCTGATGCTGCAAGGGCTGTAAAATAGTGTATTTTGCACAAAAAGGGTGTTTTAAAAAACTCTGAAAATTATGCCTGTATTTCTAGATAAATTTGCACACTGACTAATCCTGCAAATGCAACAGATGTTGCCAAAAAAGGGTGATTTTTTTACAACTCGGCACCGTGTTCACTGCTGTGATCTGCTGCTTGTGCTTCACCGTTCACCGCTGCAGTCCTGGGCTCTGTCCTTGCAGGTACTGTTTGTTCTGGGATCCACTCCACAGTTTCCTTTCAGCCCTGGCCAAAGCATGCTTGCAGCTTCTTCCTTGCAGCACTTAAGAGCCGGCGCGCATCACTTCCTGTGCTTTATGGGTTAGATCATGTGACCTCGCTGACCAATCCTAGCCCTCCTGCATGTACTGTACATCGCAGAAACATGCATAGCTAATCTACTGTGGTTGTGAAACAGTTACTGTATGACAGGCAGGTGACAGGCGTTACTCTTAGACTCAGTTCACACTTTACTTATTTGGTCAGTTACAGGACCAAAACTGACCAAATAACTAAAGTGTGAACTCAACCTTACAGGCCAATGTTAGCTTCAAGTATAAAGGGCTTAACTGTGCATTGACCCAAGATTCTTTTATACAGTGAAAGAGCAGTCTCCTTTTACACCGCCTGCTGATTCCACATAGATTGCTAGATAACCTGTTCTGTTACACGCTGATGCAAGTAGAGGGCTCATGACAGAGTGGTGAGGGTGACATCAGTAAGTTTGTGTTGAAGTCACTGTTTATTTTTCCCTTTTTCTTATACGTCACAAGAACAACCCAAAAAAAACATATCTTGTCTTTTAAAAATCCCCTTTCACTCAGTGAGCATTTGGACAGTAATCCATCAGTATTGGTATGGCAAAAAAAAAACAGGAGTGGATCCAAAACATGGATGACAGGTTGTTGGAATATTTGTACATCTTCTGTGTTTTGTACCCACTCCTGTTTTTGGCTTCCAAATCATGATCAAATTCTGATGCAAAATACTGACTGTGTGATAGAGACCTCTTGCGCAATTTGAACGAGTTTTGGCTATTTGCCTCTAAAATCGGTTTTATTCAAATGGGATAAGAAGTCTTCCATGCAGGACTTTAATGACCTCTATGACACGGTCGGTATTTTGTCAGTTTTTTTGTATCTGTATTTGATCAGTATTGGTAAGGCAAAACCAGGAGTGAGTCCAAAACAGAGATAGCATGTGATGAAAATATTTGCACGCCCCTGCTTTTGGCTTTGGAATCAAAATACTGATCGTGTGATAGAAGCCTTATGGATGATTCAAAGATAGGATCCATTATGCTTTTCATTTTTCATATTTTTCTGACAGATCAGAAGAAGGGTAAAATAAATAGTGGTGTCAACAAGGCCAAACAGGGACACTAGTGGCCCCATCATAGTGGTGAGGGTGGCAACCGCATGAGAAGTCAACATAGTGGCCCACTCACAAAGTAGGGAGGGTGGCAACAGCATGAGGAGTCAACACAATGGCCCAGTCGCAATATTTCCTGAGCAGAAGGAACAGAATATGAAAGAGGTAGGTTCGGGACAGGTGGGGCACAGAGCTTTTTCCTGGGCCATGCCAACTAAGCATTGTGTCAGAGGAACCCACCGACTCCTGGCTGGGGGTGTCTGATGTTAGTTGAGATGATGTTGAAGACCAAGTCACCCATTCCAGGACATCTGGGAAGCTGGCCAAAATACGACCAGTGGATGACACTGGCAGCTCTGGCCTGTTGCTGAGATTGCTGCTACCACCCCCCCTTTTTCTGCTACTACTTCTGCTAACAATAATTGTAAGTGGGCAAGCACCCAACTGTATAGGGAGGGTGCTCAGCGACTGGTCGTCGTCCCCCCCTTTTCCCCTTAGGTTGTTTTGGGGGGAGTCTGGCCCCGTCCTGGTAATGGTGAAGGAGGTGGGGGCGGATTAGGGCCATTAGGGGTTAAATCACTGGGGATCCTCCTTCCAGCATTAGGGGTGCGGCGCAGAAAACCCTGCAGGTTACATACTGTATACCCCCTCCCTGTCCCAGTCACTTGCTCTTGCTAGTGGAAGCGAAGTGGCCCTCCCTCCCTTTTCGGTTATTCTTGGGAGACAGATCGATTTAAGATGGTATGATCAGTTTTATGGATGCTTGGTTATTCTGTTTTGTTTTTTTCTATTCTTAAGAGATTTGAATTCTGGTCGAGTTTATGAAGTCACAGCTGACAGCATTTGAGAACAGCCGAGATATGGTGGTAGCAGTTGGTGGACTTGCCCGCTGGAAGTCCAGCGGCTGGCATACCGCTCTGATGATTACGGTTTATCAAGGTTTGCCGCTTTAATAAAGAAGCTGTGGCCGATCACCACCCAGCAATAAAGTGACACAGTTGTCCGTGTTTTTTTTATGGGTTCAAGTGTTGGGAAAAGGGGCCAAGGGCAAGTTAAAGGTGGCTCACCCTTCCTTCCCTGGTTACCAGCAGTCTAAAATAGCAGTAGTTTTAAAACGTAATTTCACCCCAATTACAGAATCAAGAAACAAGGGTTAACAGATTTACTTACAGTGTTGCCCATAATTATTCATACCCCTGGCAAATTTTGACTTAAAGTTACTTTCATTCAACCAGCAAGTCATTTTTTGACTGGAAATGACATAGGTGTCTCCCAAAAGATAGTAAGACGATGTACAAGAGGCATTATTGTGGAAAAGAAACATTTCTCAGCTTTTATTTACATTTGAGCAAAAAGTGTCCAGTCCAAAATTATTCATACCCTTCTCAATAATCAATAGAAAAGCCTTTATTGGCTATTACAGCAATCAAAACGCTTCCTATAATTGCAGACCAGCTTTTTGCATGTCTCCACAGGTATTTTTGCCCATTCATCTTTAGCAATGAGCTCCAAATCTTTCAGGTTGGAGGGTCTTCTTGCCATCACCCTGATCTTAAGCTCCCTCCACAGATTCTCAATTGGATTCAAGTCTGGACTCCGGCTGGGCCTCTCCAAAACGTTAATGTTGTTGTCTGCTAACCATTTCTTCACCACTTTTGCTGTTTGTTTTGGGCCATTGTCATGCTGAAATGTCCACTGGTGCCCAAGGCCAAGCTTCTCTGCAGACGGCCTGATGTCGTTGAGAATCCTCATGTATTGCTCTTTTTTTATGGTGCCGTTTACTGTGATTAGGTTCCCTGGTCCATTGGCTGAAAAACACCCCCAAAGCATTAGGTTCCCACCACCATGTTTGACAGTGGGGATGGTGTTCTTTGGGTTTAAGGCTTCTCCTTTTTCACACCAAGTTTACACTTTTTGCTCAAATGTAAATAAAAGCTGAAAAATGTTTTTTTCCCCACAATAATGCCTCTTGTACATCGTCTTATTATCTTTTGGGAGACACCTATGTCATTTCCCGTCAAAAATGTACTTGCTGGTCGAATAAAAGTAACTTTAAGTAAAAATTTGCCTGGGGTATGAATAATTATGGGCAGCACTGTATGTAGAAAATAATGTGAACAACCTAAAATTAGTAGGATTAGAAAGCTTTTTAATCCCAATTAGTGCAGCACAGGGGCTGGCTATCAGCTGATTGGCTGGCTGCACGGCATTATGGGTGATCCCTCATTCTCGGTCTTCTTACTTTCACTTTGTAACATGTGCAGAAGCCATTTTAGAAAAAATCAGACTGATTATCACGATTAGCCAGGAAATTCGGATTCGTGATGAATCACATTTTTCCTGACATTCTGATCAAATTCCACTTCGTCAACTTCGATTTGCTTAACACAAATCCTGTCATATATTATTTGATGCACTTTTTGTTAGGTTGCTGAGGTTATAAACTTTTTATGAGGACATAAGTATAGAAAGTTCATTATTTTGTGAACCAAACATTTATAGCCAATATTGAGCTTAATAGATGGAAAACATGTTGGGGGGAAATTTACTGGATTGGAGTTTGATATATGTTTTGAAGTCACGGAAAACCCCTTCTATGATCTTTTGATGATATCTGCTTTAAGTTGAGTTTTTTGTTTTCAACTCTACTACATTTTAATTACATAGTAACATAGTACATAAGGCCGAAAAAAGACATTTGTCCATCCAGTTCGGCCTGCAAGTTGATCCAGAGGAAGGCAAAAAAACCCTGTGAGAAGCCAATTTTCCTCACTTTAGGGGAATAAAAATTCCTTCCCGACTCCAATCAGGCAATCAGAATAAATCTCTGGATCAACGATCTCTCTCTAGTAGCTATAGCCTGTAATATTATTACGCTCCAGAAATACATCCAGGCCCCTCTTGAATTCCTTTATTGTACTCACCATCACCACCTCCTCAGGCAGAGAGTTCCATAGTCTCACTGCTCTTACCGTAAAGAATCCTCTTCTATGTTTGTGTACAAACCTTCTTTCCTCCAGGCGCAGAGGATGTCCCCTCGTCACAGTCACCGTCCTGGGGATAAATAGATGATGGGATAGATCTCTGTACTGACCCCTGATATATTTATACATATTAATTAGATCTCCTCTCAGTCGTCTTTTTTCTAAAGTGAATAACCCTAATTTTGATAATCTTTCAGGGTACTGTAGTTGCCCCATTCCAGTTATTACTTTAGTTGCCCTCCTCTGGACCCTCTCCATCTCTGCTATGTCTGTCTTGTTCACAGGAGCCCAGAACTGTACACAGTACTCCATGTGTGGTCTGACTAGCGATTTGTGAAGTGGTAGGACTATGTTCTTATCACGGGCATCTATGCCCCTTCTGATGCAACCCATTATCTTATTGGCCTTGGCAGCAGCTGCCTGACACTGTTTTTTGCAGCTTAGTTTGCTGTTTATTAAAATTCCTAGATCTTTTTCCATGTCAGTGTTACCGAGTGTTTTACCATTTAGTATGTACGGGTGACTTGCATTATTCCTTCCCATGTGCATAACTTTACATTTGTCAGTGTTAAACCTCATCTGCCACTTATCTGCCCAAGCCTCCAATCTATCCAGATCGCTCTGTAGTAGTATACTGTCCTCTTCAGTGTTAATTACTTTACACAGTTTAGTGTCATCTGCGAAAATTGATATTTTACTATGCAAGCCTTCTACAAGATCATTAATAAATATATTGAAGAGAATAGGGCCCAATACTGACCCCTGAGGTACTCCACTAGTGACAGTGACCCAATCTGAGTGTGTACCATTAATAACCACCCTCTGTTTTCTATCACTGAGCCAGTTACTTACCCACTTACAGACGTTTTCTCCCAGTCCGAGCATTCTCATTTTATATACTAACCTTTTATGTGGTACAGTGTCAAATGCTTTGGAGAAGTCCAGATACACGACATCCATTGATTCGCCGCTGTCAAGTCTAGAACTTACCTCCTCATAGAAACTGATTAAATTTGTTTGACATGATCGATCCCTCACGAAGCCATGCTGATATGGCGTTATTTGCTTATTTCCGTTAAGATGCTCTAACATAGCATCTCTCAGAAAACCTTCAAACAGTTTACCCACAACAGATGTTAAACTTACCGGCCTATAGTTTCCAGGCTCTGTTTTTGGACCCTTTTTGAATATTGGCACCACATTTGCCATGCGCCAATCCTGTGGGACATTCCCTGTCAATATAGAATCTGCAAATATCAGAAATAAGGGTCTGGCTATGACATTACTTAATTCCCTTAGGATACGGGGGTGTATGCCATCCTGTCCTGGCGATTTGTCTATTTTAATCTTTTTAAGTCGCTGTTGCACTTCTTCCTGGGTCAGACAGGACACTTTTAATGGTGAATTTATTTCAACATTCGGCATGTCATCTGACAGTTTATTTTCCTCAGTGAATACATTGGAGAAAAATATATTTAACAGCTTTGCTTTCTCCTCGTCGCTCTCTGCGACTCCCCCCTCATTACTCTTTAACGGGCCGACACCTTCAGATTTATACTTTTTAACATTTATATAATTAAAGAACATTTTAGGGTTAGTTTTACTCTCTTTGGAAATTAATCTCTCAGTCTCTAGTTTGGCCGCTTTTATTAGTTTTTTACATGTTCTATTTTTTTCCTTATAGTTTTTCAGTGCTTCCGTGCTACCTTCCTGTTTTAGTGTTTTATATGCTTTCTTTTTGTCATTTATTGCTTTCTTTACAGTTCTGTTTATCCACATTGGTTTCTTTTTGTTCCTTAACCTTTTATTCCCATACTGTATGTACCTCTCACAATGAGATTTTAGGATGCTTTTAAAGATATCCCATTTTGTGGCTGTATTTTTATTTGTGAGGACTTTATCCCATTTAGTTAGGTCTATGGCCTCTCTTAGTTGGCTAAATTTAGCTTTTTTGAAGTTTGGTATTTTTGTTCCTCCCTGTAGAAACGCTCTTTTGAATGATACTTGGAAGGTTATTACTTTGTGGTCACTATTTCCCAGGTGTCCCCCAACCTGCACGTCTGTTGTTCTGTCAGGCCTATTGGTTAATACTAAGTCCAGTATGGCCGTCCCTCTAGTCGGGTCCTGAACCAGTTGGGAGAGGTAATTGTCTTTGGTTATTGCCAAGAACCTGTTTCCTTTATGAGATATACAAGTTTCAGTTTCCCAGTCTATATCTGGGTAGTTGAAGTCCCCCATAATAACCACCTCATTATGATTTGCCGCCTCGTCTATCTCGTTTAGTAGTAGATTTTCTGTGGACTCTGGTATATTAGGTGGTTTATAGTAAACTCCTATTAGTAATTTATTATTGTTTTTAGCGCCATGTATCTCTACCCACAGTGACTCCACATGTTCATGTCCCTCACTTATATCTTCACGGAGTGTGGTCTTTAGACCGGACTTTACATAAAGGCAGACCCCTCCACCTCTCCGGTTTTGACGATCCTTTCTAAACAGACTGTAACCCTGTACATTAACTGCCCAGTCATAGCTATCATCCAGCCATGTCTCAGTTATTCCCACTATGTCATAGTCCTCCTCACACATCACTAATTCCAGCTCCCCAGTTTTATTATTCAGGCTTCTGGCATTAGTATACATACATTTGAGAGGTTTAGTAAAGGACAACACACTATCCTTAGGCCTAGTTTTTATCATTCTTTGTGCCAATTTATATACAGATATATCCTTCCTTACCTTTCCTCATGGCTCAACATATCCCAAGGTGTTTGGAGCTGAGATGACCAGCTTTGAATAAAAAAACATGGTTTTATGATCGTCTGTTGGGTGATGTTTATGGTTTATGGGCCTTTTTATGAACTATGGTACCCCTGTTTTCTGGTTGAAAATTAATTGCAGATGGTGGTTTTGCAACTTTTTTTTTTACAACTTTTAGCAGTTTTTTCAACATTTGCATCAATTCTGCAAGAGTTCCATTTTCTAGATGAAAACTCTAGATTAGACCGGGATTATGGCTCATTTACTAAGTGTAACTTTTCAAAATGTTGCAAACCCCTTATCTCATGCCAGGCAAACACCTGGTCTACTTTAACAACTAAAGTTGTAAACCACATTACACTCACGCCACATATATTATTATTGTGCACTCGGCCATAAATTTGGTGCACGCACACAAAACAAAACCAGACTTAAAACTGACAAAAAAACAACCTTAAATGATAAATGTGTCTATACAGTATGTGGCCACCTAGTGTGATGTTATTTCAAGTATTTGGCTTGGGGCTATTCCCAAGGGCATTATCTAAGTGGACCCCCTGGTCTTCACCCTTTAACCCCTATATAAAGATCTGGACTCCACTGCAAGGAAACCATCAGGATGCTCCCTTTCGAAAGTCTGCTGGCCCATGAGGGTCAAAAGACACTGGTGTGGAACATTTAGGAATCAGGCAAAACTGTAGTAAGAGACAGGCCAAGGTTAGGGCAGGCAGAGTTTGTGAAATCCAGTAAACAGTCCGAGGCCAGGGCAAGCAGCACAGATTTCAGACAAAGGTCAGGTCAGACACGAAAGGGTAAAAATCCAGGAAACAAGCAGTGGGTACACGGGCAAATGAACATAATCAGCATACCTTTGCAGGAACTAGCAAATTAGAACCTATAACTCAGAGACCCTCCCTCAAATGAAGGTGCCTTAAGTACCCTTGCATGACCAACCATCGGCTGGGGAAGATTGGGATGCATGCAAGAGACAGAGTGCACACATCCTATGGGCAGCAAGACGCAGTGTGGGCAAGAAGCAGGCAGCATGAAGAACCAGGAAGCTACTTTAGGCAGCCACGCCTGTTGGAGAGGAGAAGTTTGGCAGGTCTGAGCCGCTGAAAGAATGGAGTAGGGGAGCAGGTGAGCCGAGCTTTGGTCGTGGCCACCAGAAAGCATAGAATGGTGTTGGGCACAGGCCCATGCTATAACAATGTGCATGTTGTAATAGTGTGCATTATGGAATTTGTATGTTAAGACGTTAGACTCCTAAGAAAATGTGCAGAACTTTAAATGTGGAGACATCTGGTACCTGGTATCAACAGACATCACTTAGCTATGTCTTTTTGCTAAGCAGAAGAGTACTGTAACTGCTTTTCTGCAGGTAGAAATTATTTTTCCCATGATCTAACTAGCCCTAAAAACTTTTTAGGATGTTGCCAGTTTTGCAAATCAGTGTGCTCGTCTCTGGTACTGGCTGAAAACTTGCAAATGGAATATGAATTTTGCATGTTACATTTACATTCACAAGCTACGCTGTGATTTCTAGGATTAGATATCAGAAATCGTTATTTCCAGAGGATAAACACGAGGCAAACCTCTTATCTGATGAGAAGTGATTTTTAAGTTTCTGTTGGAAAAACATCTTCCATGGATGACACTGTGCACAAAGAGGAATCTGTATTCTGTAGCCTAAAGCTCAACTATTGACAGTAATGGGAATGAAGACCTCACATATGACTTTAGGATGATTGCAGGGAAATTCTTAAAGGACTGTAAAAATAAGACACATATTTATTGTGCGAGTTTTATAAAAAAATAAAAAAAAAAACATTATTGCCCTTCACAGTAAATCTTTATCAAAAGACCCATGCCATTTGCCTCCTATATAGATTAACCAAACATTTAGACTGAGTCAATAGTTTATAGGTAGGGATGAGCGAACCCGAATTGTATAGAATTTTGGGGTGTCCGTGACACGGACCCGAACCCGAACATTTTAGTAAAAGTCTGGGTTCGGGTTCGGTGTTCGTCGCTTTCTTGGAGCTTTTTGAAAGGCTGCAAAGCCCCAAGAGGCCGTCACAGCCATGCCTACTATTGGCATGGCTGTGATTGGCCAGTGCAGCATGTGACCCAGCCTCTATTTAAGCTGGAGTCACGTAGCGCCGCACGTCACTCTGCTCTGATCAGTATAGGGAGAGGTTGCAGCTGCGACGTTAGGGCGAGATTAGGCAGTGATTAACTCCTCCAAAAGACTTCATTCAGTGATCGATCTGCAGCTGTGGATGATTGAACTGCTGCTATTCAATTGCTCACTGTTTTTAGGCTGCCCAGAGCATTGTGGTGCGCCAGCGCAAGCTGCCACCTAGTACATTTAACCATCAATATTGTGGTTATTTTTTGGCTATATCCTACATCAGGGTCAAGTTGTCACACCAAGTGCATTTAACCATCAATAGTGTGGTTATTTTTTGGCTATATCCTACATCAGGGTCAAGCTGTCACACCAAGTGCATTTAACCATCAATAGTGTGGTTATTTTTTGGCTATATCCTACATCAGGGGCAAGCTGAGCCTGTCACCAAGTGCATTTAACCCTCAATAGTGTGGTTGTTTTTTTGGCCATATCCAACATCAGGGTCAGGCTGTCACACCAAGTGCATTTAACCATCAATAGTGTGGTTATTTTTTGGCCATATACTACATCAGGGGAAAGCTGAGCCTGTCACCAAGTGCATTTAACCCTCAATAGTGTGGTTGTTTTTTGGCTATATCCTACATCAGGGTCAAGCTGTCACACCAAGTGCATTTAACCATCAATAGTGTGGTTATTTTTTTGGCCATATACTACATCAGGGGCAAGCTGAGCCTGTCACCAAGTGCATTTAACCCTCAATAAAGTGATTGTTTTTTGGCTATATCCTACATCAGGGTCAAGCTGTCACACCAAGTGCATTTAACCATCAATAGTGTGGTTATTTTTTGGCCATATACTACATCAGGGGCAAGCTGAGCCTGTCACCAAGTGCATTTAACCCTCAATAGTGTGGTTGTTTTTTGGCTATATCCTATATCAGGGTCAAGCTGTCACACCAAGTGCATTTAACCATCAATAGTGTGGTTATTTTTTGGCCATATACTACATCAGGGGCAAGCTGAGCCTGTCACCAAGTGCATTTAACCCTCAATAGTGTGGTTGTTTTTTGGCTATATCCTACATCAGGGTCAAGCTGTCACACCAAGTGCATTTAACCATCAATAGTGCAATAGTGTGGTTATTTTTTGGCCATATCCTACATCAGGGGCAAGCTGAGCCTGTCACCAAGTGCATTTAACCCTCAATAGTGTGGTTGTTTTTTGGCTATATCCTACATCAGGGTCAAGCCGTCACACCAAGTGCATTTAACCATCAATAGTGTGGTTATTTTTTGGCCATATACTACATCAGGGGCAAGCTGAGCCTGTCACCAAGTGCATTTAACCCTCAATAGTGTGGTTGTTTTTTGGCTATATCCTACATCAGGGTCAAGCTGTCACACCAAGTGCATTTAACCATCAATAGTGTGGTTATTTTTTGGCCATATACTACATCAGGGGCAAGCTGAGCCTGTCACCAAGTGCATTTAACCATCAATAGTGTGGTTGTTCTTTGGCTATATCCTACATCAGGGTCAAGCTGTCACCAAGTGCATTTAACCCTCAATAGTGTGGTTGTTTTTTGGCTATATCCCACATCAGGGTCAAGCTGTCACACCAAGTGCATTTAACCATCAATAGTGTGGTTATTTTTTTGGCTATATCCTACATCAGGTTCAAGCTGTCACACCAAGTGCATTTAACCATCAATAGTGTGGTTATTTTTTGGCTATATCCTACATCAGGGTTAAGCTGTCACCAAGTGCATTTAACCCTCAATAGTGTGGTTGTTTTTTGGCTATATCCCACATCAGGGTCAAACTGTCACACCAAGAGCATTTAATTATCAATAGTGTGGTTATTTTTTGGCTATATCCTACATCAGGGTCAAGCTGTCACCAAGTGCATTTAACCCTCAATAGTGTGGTTATTTTTTGGCTATATCCTACATCAGGTTGAAGCTGTCACCAAGTGCATTTAACCATCAATAGTGTGGTTATTTTTTGGCTATATCCTACATAAGGGGCTTGGCTGTGCTTGCTATTTTATTGAGGGGTGAAATACAATTGCCAAAATAGCAGTACCCTAAATCTGGTGTTTCAGCTGTGGCCAGCCAATTGTAATACTGTCTGCTGTCTGGCAAAGGATATATTTTTGTTCACGGTTGAAAGACAATTCCCAACTTAGCAATTTCCTAAATTTGTGGTTTCTGCTGTATCAGGGCTACTTTAAATCTATTCATTAAAAGGGTATATAAGATTCAAGGTGCAGATAGGGTCATTCTCAATAACTTCACACACACGCTACTGTGCATTTCCAAGTCTAATTCTGTCTGTAAACGTATACCTTTCAACCAGCGCCTAAATACTAGGCCTCAAATTTACATTCATCTAAATCTGTGGTTATTGCTGTGGCTGGTCAAGTTATTTAGTGTCCGTCAAAGCACAGTTTTTGTTCTGGGTTGAAATACAATTCCCAATTTAGCAATTTCCTAATTTAGTGGTTTCCGCTGTATCAGATCTACTTTAAATCTATCCCTAAAAGGGTATATAAGATTCAAGGTGCAGATAGGGTCATTCTCAATAACTTCACACACACGCTACTGTGCAATTCCAAGTCTATTTCTGTGTGTAAACGTATACCTGTCACCCAGCGCCTAAAAAATAGGCCTCAAATTTATATTCATCCAAATCTGTCATTATTGCTGTAGCTGGTCAAGTTATTTAGTGTCCGTCAAAGCACAGTTTTTGTTCTGGGTTGAAATACAATTCCCAATTTAGCAATTTCCTAATTTAGTGGTTTCTGCTGTATCCCTAAAAGGGTATATAAGATTCAAGGTGCAGATAGGGTTATTCTCAATAACTTCACACACACGCTACTGTGCAATTCCAAGTCTAATTCTGTCCGTAAACGTATACCTGTCATCCAGCACCTAAATACTAGGCCTACAATTTATATTCAGCTAAATCTGTCGTTACTGCTGTGCCTGTATTAGTGTAATACGGTACCTAAATAGATAGCCAGATAGTGTTAGGTGTCTGTAAAAAAAAGGCCTGAATTTGAATTCAATACATTGGGCCAAATAATATTTTTCTTATTGTGGTGAACGGTAACAATGAGGAAAACATCTAGTAAGGGACGCGGACGTGGACATGGTCGTGGTGGTGTTAGTGGACCCTCTGGTACTGGGAGAGGACTTGGCCGTTCTGCCACAGCCACACGTCCTAGTGTACCAACTACCTCAGGTCCCAGTAGCCGCCATAATTTACAGCGATATTTGGTGGGGCCCAATGCCGTTCTAAGGATGGTAAGGCCTGAGCAGGTACAGGCATTAGTCAATTGGGTGGCCGACAGTGGATCCAGCACGTTCACATTATCTCCCACCCAGTCTTCTGCAGAAAGCGCACAGATGGCGCCTGAAAACCAAGCCCATCAGTCTGTCACATCACCCCCATGCATACCAGGGAAACTGTCTGAGCCTCAAGTTATGCAGCAGTCTCTTATGCTGTTTGAAGACTCCGCTGGCAGGGTTTCCCAAGGGCATCCACCTAGCCCTTCCCCAGCGGTGGAAGACATAGAATGCACTGACGCACAACCACTTATGTTTCCTGATGATGAGGACATGGGAATACCACCTCAGCATGTCTCTGATGATGACGAAACACAGGTGCCAACTGCTGCGTCTTTCTGCAGTGTGCAGACTGAACAGGAGGTCAGGGATCAAGACTGGGTGGAAGACGATGCAGGGGACGATGAGGTCCTAGACCCCACATGGAATGAAGGTCGTGCCACTGACTTTCACAGTTCCGAGGAGAGCAGGGAACGAGAGCAGTGGTGAGACCGAGCCAACAGCGTAGCAAAAGAGGGAGCAGTGGGCAAAAGCAGAACACCCGCCGCCAAGAGACTCCGCCTGCTACTGACCGCCGCCATCTGGGACCGAGCACCCCAAAGGCAGCTTCAAGGAGTTCCCTGGCATGGCACTTCTTCAAACAATGTGCTGACGACAAGACCCGAGTGGTTTGCACGCTGTGCCATCAGAGCCTGAAGCGAGGCATTAACGTTCTGAACCTTAGCACAACCTGCATGACCAGGCACCTGCATGCAAAGCATGAACTGCAGTGGAGTAAACACCTTAAAAACAAGGAAGTCACTCAGGCTCCCCCTGCTACCTCTTCTGCTGCTGCCGCCTCAGCCTCTTCTGCTGCTGCCGCCTCGGCCTCTTCCTCCGCCTCTGGAGGAACGTTGGCACCTGCCGCCCAGCAAACAGAGGATGTACCACCAACACCACCACCTCCGTCACCAAGCATCTCAACCATGTCACACGCCAGCGTTCAGCTCTCCATCTCACAAACATTTGAGAGAAAGCGTAAATTCCCACCTAGCCACCCTCGATCCCTGGCCCTGAATGCCAGCATTTCTAAACTACTGGCCTATGAAATGCTGTCATTTAGGCTGGTGGACACAGACAGCTTCAAACAGCTCATGTCGCTTGCTGTCCCACAGTATGTTGTTCCCAGCCGGCACTACTTCTCCAAGAGAGCCGTGCCTTCCCTGCACAACCAAGTATCCGATAAAATCAAGTGTGCACTGCGCAACGCCATCTGTGGCAAGGTCCACCTAACCACAGATACGTGGACCAGTAAGCACGGCCAGGGACGCTATATCTCCCTAACTGCACACTGGGTAAATGTAGTGGCGGCTGGGCCCCAGGCGGAGAGCTGTTTGGCGCACGTCCTTCCGCCGCCAAGGATCGCAGGGCAACATTCTTTGCCTCCTGTTGCCTCCTCCTCCTACTCGGCTTCCTCCTCCTCTTCTTCCACCTGCTCATCCAGTCAGCCACACACCTTCACCACCAACTTCAGCACAGCCCGGGGTAAACGTCAGCAGGCCATTCTGAAACTCATATGTTTGGGGGACAGGCCCCACACCGCACAGGAGTTGTGGCGGGGTATAAAACAACAGACCGACGAGTGGTTGCTGCCGGTGAGCCTCAAGCCCGGCCTGGTGGTATGTGATAATGGGCAAAATCTCGTTGCAGCTCTGGGACTAGCCTGTTTGACGCACATCCCTTGCCTGGCGCATGTGCTGAATTTTGTGGTGCAGAAGCTCATTCACAACTACCCCGACATGTCAGAGCTGCTGCATAAAGTGCGAGCCGTCTGTTCGCGCTTCCGGCGTTCACATCCTGCCGCTGCTCGCCTGTCTTCGCTACAGCGTAACTTTGGCCTTCCCGCTCACCGCCTCATATGCGACGTGCCCACCAGGTGGAACTCCACCTTGCACATTCTGGACAGACTGTGCGAGCAGCAGCAGGCCATAGTGGAGTTTTAGCTGCAGCACGCACGGGTCAGTCGCACTGCGGAACAGCACCACTTCACCACCAATGACTGGGCCTCCATGCAAAACCTGTGTGCCCTGTTGCGCTGTTTTGAGTACTCCACCAAAATGGCCAGTGGCGATGACGCCGTTATCAGCGTTACAATACCACTTCTATGTCTCCTTGAGAAAACACTTAGGGCGATGATGGAAGAGGAGGTGGCCCAGGAGGAGGAGGAGGAGGAAGAGGGGTCATTTTTAGCACTTTCAGGCCAGTCTCTTCGAAGTGACTCAGAGGGAGGTTTTTTGCAACAGCAGAGGCCAGGTACAAATGTGGCCAGCCAGGGCCCACTACTGGAGGACGAGGAGGACGAGGATGAGGAGGAGGTGGAGGAGGATGAGGATGAAGCATGGTCACAGCGGGGTGGCACCCAACGCAGCTCGGGCCCATCACTGGTGCGTGGCTGGGGGGAAACGCAGGACGATGACGATACGCCTCCCACAGAGGACAGCTTGTCCTTACCTCTGGGCAGCCTGGCACACATGAGCGACTACATGCTGCAGTGCCTGTGCAACGACAGCAGAGTTGCCCACATTTTAACGTGTGCGGACTACTGGGTTGCCACCCTGCTGGATCCACGGTACAAAGACAATGTGCCCACCTTACTTCCTGCACTGGAGCGTGATAGGAAGATGCGCGAGTACAAGCGCACGTTGGTAGACGCGCTACTGAGAGCATTCCCAAATGTCACAGTGGAACAAGTGGAAGCCCAAGGCCAAGGCAGAGGAGGAGCAAGAGGTCGCCAAGGCAGCTGTGTCACGGCCAGCTCCTCTGAGGGCAGGGTTAGCATGGCAGAGATGTGGAAAAGTTTTGTCAACACGCCACAGCTAACTGCACCACCACCTGATACGCAACGTGTTAGCAGGAGGCAACATTTCACTAACATGGTGGAACAGTACGTGTGCACACCCCTCCACGTACTGACTGATGGTTCGGCCCCATTCAACTTCTGGGTCTCTAAAAGTGGCCAGAGCTAGCCTTTTATGCCTTGGAGGTGCTGGCCTGCCCGGCGGCCAGCGTTTTGTCTGAACATGTATTCAGCACGGCAGGGGGCGTCATTACAGACAAACGCAGCCGCCTGTCTACAGCCAATGTGGACAAGCTGACGTTCATAAAAATGAACCAGGCATGGATCCCACAGGACCTGTCCATCCCTTGTGCAGATTAGACATTAACTACCTCCCCTTAACCATATATTATTGTACTCCAGGGCACTTCCTCATTCAATCCTATTTTTATTTTCATTTTACCATTATATTGCGGGGCAACCCAAAGTTGAATGAACCTCTCCTCTGTCTGGGTGCCGGGGCCTAAATATCTGACAATGGACTGTCCCAGTGTTGGGTGACGTGAAGCCTGATTCTCTGCTATGACATGAAGACTGATTCTCTGCTGACATGAAGCCAGATTCTCTGTTACGGGACCTCTCTCCTCTGCCTGGGTGCCTGGGCCTAAATATATGACAATGGACTGTTACAGTGGTGGGTGACGTGAAGCCTGATTCTCTGCTATGACATGAAGACTGATTCTCTGCTGACATGAAGCCAGATTCTCTGTTACGGGACCTCTCTCCTCTGCCTGGGTGCCTGGGCCTAAATATATGACAATGGGCTGTTACAGTGGTGGGTGACGTGAAGCCTTATTCTCTGCTATGACATGCAGACTGATTCTCTGCTGACATGAAGCCAGATTCTCTGTTATGGGACCTCTCTCCTCTGCCTGGGTGCCGGGGCCTAAATATATGACAATGGACTGTTACAGTGGTGGGTGACGTGAAGCCTGATTCTCTGCTATGACATGCAGACTGATTCTCTGCTGACATGAACCCAGATTCTCTGTTACGGGACCTCTCTCCTCTGCCTGGGTGCCTGGGCCTAAATATCTGACAATGGACTGTTCCAGTGTTGGGTGACGTAAAGCATGATTCTCTGCTATGACATGAAGACTGATTCTCTGCTGACATGAAGCCAGATTCTCTGTTACGGGACCTCTCTCCTCTGCCTGGGTGCCTGGGCCTAAATATCTGACAATGGACTGTTACAGTGTTGGGTGACGTGAAGCCTGATTCTCTGCTATGACATGCAGATTGATTCTCTGCTTACATGAAGCCAGATTCTCTGTTACGGGACCTCTCTCCTCTGCCTGGGTGTCGGGGCCTAAATATCTGACAATCGACTGTTCCAGTGTTGGGTGACGTGAAGCATGATTCTCTGCTATGACATGAAGACTGATTCTCTGCTGACATGAAGCCAGATTCTCTGTTAAGGGACCTCTCTCCTCTGCCTGGGTGCCTGGGCCTAAATATCTGACAATGGACTGTTACAGTGGTGGGTGACGTGAAGCCAGATTCTCTGCTATGGGACCTCTCTCCAATTGATATTGGTTAATTTTTATTTATTTTATTATTATTTTAATTCATTTCCCTATCCACATTTGTTTGCAGGGGATTTACCTACATGTTGCTGCCTTTTGCAGCCCTCTAGCTCTTTCCTGGGCTGTTTTACAGCCTTTTTAGTGCCGAAAAGTTCGGGTCCCTATTGACTTCAATGGGGTTCGGGTTCGGGACGAAGTTCGGGTTGGGTTCGGATCCCGAACCCGAACATCTCCGGGAAGTTCGGCCGAATTTCTCGAACCCGAACATCCAGGTGTTCGCTCAACTCTATTTATAGGTCATATTTTGGACTCTTATTTTTATCAACTTGGAATCCATCAACCTGCAGTTAGCTCTAGAGATGAGCGAATTTCATATTTTGAAATTCGTTCACCCTTTGTTTGGTGGTAAAAGCATAATTGCGTTATGGATTCCTTTACCATGATGGACCATAACGCAATTCTATGACGGAATGCATTACAGAATGCCTTTAGAGGCATTCCGTTATTCATTCCGTCATAATAGAAGTCTATGGGCTGCAAAATGGATCCGTTCCATTTCCGTTAAGCAGGGGAGTGCTTTAAAGGCATTCCGTTATACATTCCGTCAGAGAATTGCGTTATGGTCCATAGTAACGGAATCCATAACGCAATTCACCTTTTACCAGTAAACGAAATTCTCTCATCTGTAGTTAGCTCCTTATGGCTTATTTTTATTACATTGCTTTTATTTAAAGTCAATGTCCATTTATCTACATAGATACATAATTATGTGCTCATTAATACCTTGCTATATCTTTAACCGCTTAAGGACGAGGCCTATTTTGTAGTGTTGGGCGAGCATGCTTGGCAGAACACCATTTTCACTTGAGCGTCGCGATGCTCGGCACATCGCGGTGTTCGGCCGAACACCGATTGTGCTCGAGCCAGATACTCGAGTCTCCTCCCCGCAGCCAATAAATGTGCGGGAAGGTACTGGCCCTCACTGTAATGCCGTAGCCATGTTGGTTACTGGCATTACAGTGACTGGATCTGCTGCATCACAACAGGCTGGAAGAGGCAGTGGGGTGGCAAAAGGGAGAGAGCAGGCCACACCAAACAGGCCCGCAACTGTTCCACGAAGCACCCCCTTGCGGAAATCTCCCTTGCCAAGGGGTAGGTGTTCCGCAGTCTGGCGCTTTTTTGAGAAAAGTGTGGACAACAAAAGAATAGTAGTTTGCAACCTGTGCCGTACCAAAATGAGCCAGGGCGTGAACACTAGCAACCTCACCACCACCAGCATGATCCGCCACATGGCATCCAAGCATCGTAATAAGTGGGACAAACGCCTGGGTCCACAATCTGTCTCTGCGGGTCACACCACTGCCTCTTCTTCGCCTGTGTTACGTGCTGGCCAATCCCCTGTCGAAGGCGCAGGCCTGGATCCACTTCCGTGTTCCATCACAGCGTCCAAATGTCCTTAACTCAGGTATTTGAACACAAGTGCATATACCCAGCCACCCACCCACAGGCCATAGCATTAAATGAGCAGCTTTCCAAATTACTGGCCCTGGAAATGTTGCCATTTAGGCTTGTGGACACTGAGACCTTCCACAGCCTGATGTCTGCGGCCGTCCCGCGTTACGCAGTCCCCAGCTGCCACTATTTTGTGTGCCGTGCCTGCCTTACACCAACATGTGTCCCGTAACATCACACGTGCCCTGACCAACGCAGTTACTGGGAAGGTCCACTTAACCAAGGACACATAGACAAGTGCATTTGGCCAGGGATGCTACATTTATCTGATGGCACACTGGGTGAATGTTGTGGAGGCCGTGAGCGAGTTGTACCCTGGGATGGCACAGGTGCTACTGACGTCAAGGATTGCGGGCCCTAATTCCATCAGGGTCTCCGCCACCAACTACATTAGTGGATCCAACCCCCACGCCTCCTCCTTCACTTCCACCTCTAAATTATCTGCGTGCAGCACCAGTCAGTCATCAGTTGGTAAGCTGATCTGCTTAGGTGACAAACAGCACACTGCCGCAGAGCTGTGGCAGGGGATAAGAGACCAGACTGAGCTGAGGCTATCACCACTATACCTAGAACCAGGCATGGTTGTGTCTGATAATGGCCGTAAATTGGTGGCAGCTTTGGAGCTTGGCAAGCTCACAGACATCCCATCCCTAGCCCACGTCTTAAACTTAGTGGTTCAGCGGTTTCTCAAAACCTACCCTAATTTGCCTGAGCTACTGGTGAAGGTGCTCCGCATGTGTGCACATTTCCGCAGGTCATCGACAGCTTTAGCCGGTCTGTCAATGCTGCAGCAGCACTTGAAATTGCCAGCTCACCGGCTGTTGTGCGACATGAGCACGTGCTGGAACTCTACGTTCCACATGTTGTGCCAAGCTTTGTGAGCAGCAGAGGGCAGTAGTGGAATACCAGCTGCAACATGGTCGTCGCCTTTCCATTCAACTTCCGCTATTCACAAGTGAGGAGTGGGCATGGATGTCTGACCTCTGTGAGGTTTTAAGAAACTATGAGGAATCAACACAGATGGTGAGCGGCGATAACGCCATTATCAGCGTAACCACCCCACTTCTGTGTCTACTCAAACACTCGCTGCTCACAATTAAGGACAACGCTTTGCATGTGGAAGAGGTGGAAATGGGGGAAGACATTACACAGGGTGATAGCCAGACCAACCTTAGTTCCTCTTCTCAGCGCGAATTGGACAATGAAGAGGAGGAGCAGGAGACGGTTGCCTCTGCTACAGAGGGTAGTACCCATGGAAGTTGAATTCCATCTGTTCAGTGTGGGTGGGCAGAAGAGGAGGAAGAGGATGAGGCGATTGAGAGTGATCCTCCTGATGATGACAGTGAAGTCTTGCCTGTTGGTACTCTGGCACACATGGCTGACTTCATGTTAGGCTGACTTTCCCACGAACCGTGCGTTATACACATTTTAGACAACATGGATTACTTGTTGTTTACCCTTCTCAACCCCCGCCATAAAGAGAACTTCTCATCTCTCATTCCTCTGGTGGAGAGGACAAGCAAAACGGTGCTATACCAGAAGGTCCTTGTTGAAAAATTGCTCCAAAGTTGATAGGGCAGACATCCAAATGAATCGTCGCCATCAACAAAGCGGCAGCAGACCCTTACCTACACGTCCAGTCTCAGTAGCCAAGAGTCTGGTCAACACAATCCTCACCATGATGGCACACTGGGTAAACGCTTTAGAGGCCAGGAGCAAGTTGGCTGCTGGGACCAGACTTGCCCTCCAATAGATCCTCGTTAACGGAAAGTGTACTCATTCCAATAGCATGGCCTCTTAAGAGTGCTGTATTGTTATTTATAATCACTACCTCCCCGAGTCGGGAGTGGGTAATTGGCGCGCGCCTGCTGCCTTCCTTGGATGCTTGTGCATTAATTACTTTACCTACCCTCTCTTGGTGGTTCACAATTAGGAAAAAACGGGGCAATGTAACAACAGCCAATCAGATTTCAGCCATTGACCTCCCTTGGATGTGGTAGCCGTTTCTCAGGCTCCATCTCCGGCATCGAACCCTGATTCCCTATTACCCGTGATCACCATGGTAGGCGCAGAAAAGAACATCGAAAGTTGATAGGGCAGACATTTGAATGGATCGTCGCCGTCACGGGGACGTGCAATCGCCCAGAGGTTATCTAAAGTCACCAATGGGGCAGCAGACCCTGCCCCTAATGTTTTAGATGGTCAGTCCAGCAGCGCCTTGCTCCAAATGATTTTGAGGGTCGCGACTCGCCAGCAGGCCATTAATCATAATTTTTCAAGGGTCTGTATGATGCCCTCCTTTATGTGTAACAAAGGGTGTATTGGAGTTCCGGTTCCTTGTAATTTTTGGCAGCCCTTTCACTTAGTGCATAGGCTTTGTGAGTGTAGGAGTCCCACTACCTGAACAATTGTACCACAATGTGAATTAGGCCCTCCATTAAGTGATATACAGGTTGTATCGGACTACCTCTTCCTTGCAATTTTTGGCAGCACATGCACTTTATATACAAGTAAATATGCAGGAAAGAATGTTTCTTAACAATTTTTCCTCTAAAATTATTTTTTTTCAGTTTTGTGCGTATTATTGTCAGTCTGTAAAAGTGGCGTACTACTCGGACAACATCATTCCCAGCAGTGACCTGCGAGTACAAGATGCATCCAGACATCCTCCCCATGTTGTTCCAGAACCATTTCGGTGGTGTTTCCATCAATTTCTGACATTTTCCTATGAACCAGGTATGCTTCCTTCTTCAGAAAAGGGAGTTCCTGGATTAATGCTCAAGTTCTCCCATTAACTTCCATTATACTCGGGTTCTCGGTCGAGCACCCGAACATCCCGATGTGTTTAGCCCGAGCACTATGGTGTTCGATCAACACTAGTCTTAAGGCAACAATTCATTCAAAAATGTAACCAAAGTACGGCAGCATGCCACATCCCATCATGGGTGAAGAGCCCTCAGGTAGAGAGAAGTCAGACTCCTTTTCCATCTGGTGTTGAAATGTGAAACTGGATTCAGGCAAACAATAATGTTCAATTTCCAAGGCGTTTGCTCTCATACATTGTTGAAGAGCAATGGATAAATGTTAATATTTTATTTCCAGAGATTCACTTTTCACAAGATGTTAGAAGACGCCAGATGATTTTTATAGGAGAGTGTAATGAGCATAAAACCTATGCAGAGTTCACTGTGCAGGAGATGGAAGGAGAAGTAATTCTAAAATTGGTTTTGTTCTTATGGAGTTCCCTGTACATAAAATGACATAATGACCTTATCCTGGGGGTCAGTACAATTACAGCAATAGTAGATTTATATTGTGTTTTACTACTTTGCAAAAAAAAAGAGAAAAATTTTTGGGAAAAAAATGTACATTATTTTTGCATCTTCATATTCACACTGATACCTTTTTTTATATTTCCATATACAGGGTTATGTGAGGGCATGCTTTTTGAGGGGTGAACTGTAATTCATACAATTTTTAATCATTTTAAAAAAAATACATTTTCAGCCTGCAAAGTGACCAAAAAATGGTGATTCAGCCATTTGAATTTATTATTTTTCTTTATTACGCAGTTAACCATACAGGAGAAATACGTTTCGGGCATTTTCAGACACGGCAATACCAATCCTGTTAACTTTCCTATTGCCTATTTTATATGTAACATTGGAAAAGGGGATGATTTGAATTTATACGCATTTTGGACAACACGGATTACTGGTTGTTCACCTTTCTCGACCCCCACTACAAAGAGAAATTCTCATCTCTAATTCATTTGGTGGAGAGGATGAGCAAAACTGTGCAATACCAGAAGATACTTGTTGAAAAGGAACGCCATATGGTTTTTGGAAGCCAGATTTCACCGGGATCATTTTAAGCTACCATGTCACATTTAAAGACCCCCTGATGCACCCCTAGAGTAGAAACTCCAAAAAAAGACCCCATTTTGGAAACTACGGGATAAGGTGGCTGTTTTGTTGGTACTATTTTAGGGTACATATGATTTTTGGTTGTTTTGCATTACACTTTTTGTGAGGCAAGGTAACAAAAAATCATTTTTGAGGGATGAGATGACAGTTTGATTGGCACTATTTTGGGGTGCATATGACTTTTTGATTGCTTGCTATTACACTTTTCATGATGTAAGGTGACAAAAAATGGCTTTTTCTGCACCGTTTTTCTTTTTCCTACGGTGTTCTCCTGAGGGGTTAGGTCATGTGGTATTTTTATAGAGCAGGTTGTTACGGACGTGGCGATACCTAATATGTCTACTTTTTTATTTTTGTTTTTACATTTAACACAATATAAGCATTTTTGAAACAGAAAAAATCATGTTTTAGTGTCTCTATAGGCTGAGAGCCATAGTTTTTTTTATATTTTTGGGGCTATTGTCTTAGGTAAGGGCTCATTTTTTGCAGGATGAGGTGATGGTTAGATTTGTACTATTTTCGAGGCATAACCCTTTTTCATTGCTTGGTGTTGCACTTTTAGTGATGTAAGGTTACAAAAAAATGTTTTTTTAGCACAGATTTTATTTTATTTTGACGGTGTTCATCTGAGGGGTTAGGTCAAATAGAGCCGATCGATACAGACGTGTTGATACTTAATATGCCTACTTTTCTTTTTTTCCCTATTTTTATTTTGGGAAAAGGGTGTTTTTTTTTTTTACTTGAAACATATATATATTTTTTTTTAACTTTATTTTTTTAACTTTTTTGTCCCACTATCGGACAGGGTCTGATCCCTGTTTCAATACAGCACAATACATCTGTATTGTGCTGCATTGAACTGCCCCTGGGGCTGGATTTCCTGGGCTTCCGTAGCTGGCAGTCCCGATGCCTGTTCAAGGCATCGGGGCTGCCATAGCAACCCTCGGTACCCCATCGCCACAGCATGGGGACCCGATGGGGATGTACAAGCTGCCGCAAACCCCCTGTATGCTGCGGTCATCGTGGCATATAGGGGGTTAATCCACCGGCATCAGCGTTTTCACCGATGCTGGCAGATACAGCAGGGGCCCAGCTGTCACTATCAGCCGGCCCGTGCTGCTGATCGCGGCGGCAGTTGTGGGGCAGCTCGTTAACCCTAGGATGAGAATTCTCTTCCTAGTGCGTTAAGTACCTGCAAGTTAGGACGAGCATTCTCGTCCAAGGTCCTGAACGTGTTAAATGTGTTGTTTATAATGTACTGAATACACTGTATTCCCATGCACCCCTTTCACCACAAACAAGGGTATATGGTTGAATCTTCCTTTTCTCATCCTCCTTCTCCTCTTTCATCATACCAACACATGCTTATTCGTCGCATATAATGCCCTCGCATATATGCCCTTTGCATATAATGTTTTACAGGGTCAGCTCGGCTACAGGCCCTCATACATAATTATTTAGAGGGTCAGCTCACCAGCAGGCCCTCACCTACAATGTTTTACAGGGTCAGCTTAACAGCAGGCCCATGCATATAATTTTTTAGAGGGTTAGCTCGCCAGCAGGCCCTCGCATATAATGTTTTACAGGGTCAGGTCACCAGCAGGTCCTCACCTACAATGTTTTACAGCGTCAGCTCATCTGCAGGCCCTCACATATAATGTTTTACAGGGTCAACTCAACTTCAGGCCCTCGCATATAATGTTTTACAAACCTACAACCTTTTAGAGGGTCAGCTCTCCAGCAGGCCCTCAACCATAATTTTTTCGATGGTCAGCTCAGCAGCATACCCTCACCCCTAATTTTTTACAGGGTCAGCTCACCTGCAGGCCCTCATCTGCAACCTTTTAGAGGTTCAGCTAACCAGCAGGCCCTCACCTACAATCTTTTACAGGGTTAGGGTTACAGGGTTAAAATCGATTTTATTTTAGATTTTGTGCGTATTATTGTCAGCCTGTAAAAGTGGCGTACTACTCGGACAACATCGTTCCCAGCAGTGACCTGGGAGTCCAAGATGCATCCAGACATCCTCCCCATGCTGTTCCTGAACCATTTCGGTGGTGTTTCCATCAATTTCTGACCTTTTCCTATGAACCAGGTACCCTTCCCTCTTAAGAGCAGGGGTTGCCTGGTTTAATGCTCTTGTTCTGTCCTCCTTATGTGTGAAGGTACATAGCTTGACAGCTAAACCTTATCCCGGCAATGAATTGACAAGGGAGTAACGTCCAACTTTATCTTTCTTGCAAGGATGTAAATCAGTGGTAAAACTGGGGAACAGAAAAAACTATGCGCTGACTAATGGGGTCTGACATATAGTAATGCATGTACAAACACAGATGCATATCTAAACCAGAGCATGTTACCTATCTGCATAACAAGCGTGGTGCCTAGCTGCTAACTATAAGCGGCTATAAAGGAAAGGAAAAGGATATGCAAAATACATATGAAAACAGATGCAAAACAGGCTGTAATGTGGCTATGTGACATACCAGTGATGCTACTGTGAGCTTAGATGTAGAGGATGTCTCAAGAGGCTTCCAAGCCATGTGCTATCCTCAGGCAGTGATGACTAGTGATGTCCGGATCATGAACGAATCGTTCTTTTGAACCGATTCAGTTCACTGATCCGGAAGAGTCGGTTCCTCTGACTGAGCCGATCCGAATGAAACGGCTCAGTCAGATCAGCATAGAGGCAGCAGCAGGCAGTGAAATAGGAGCCTCCAGTGGACGCTAGCCCCGCCCCTCCCCGCCCTCCAACCAATCAGAGGCAGCCAGCACTGACTCCCAGCACAGGGGGAGTCGCAGGGACTCAGAGAATCGTCTGAGTCTATTAGTTAAAAGAATTGAATGAGTCAGAGACTCATTTGATTCTTTTGAGTTAAAAGAACCGTGAGTCACCGAGTCCGTGACAGGCTCCCTGCTCTGCGGCTCCCTGTAAGTCCGTCCGTCCGTCCGGGGGCAGGGGGGGCAATAATCTAGCATGTAGCAGAGCAGGAAGTCTGGTAGGGACTCGGTGACACGATTCTTTTAACTAAAACTCTCAGACAATTATCACAGTCTGCTTCACTGCAGCAGAGCCGTGTTTGCCAGGAGCCAGTCCCTCCTGACCTTCGGTTCACTTGAGAGCCGACTCAGCAAGTGAACCGAAGATTCGATGAGTTGAACATGCGCGTTGATCTTCAGTTCACTTGCTTCTGCCGGCTCATGAAGTAAACCGAAGATCCGATTCATGAATCAGTTCATTTGAATGAGCTGATTCAAATGAACTGATTCATCTGAAAGATCCGAACTTCCCATCACTAGTGATGACTGTGAATGAAGAAAATGGCTGCTATGTGCATGAAGGATGATGTCACTAAGATAAGGAAGCTGAAGTAGACCAAACTTGTAGTATGAATAGCTGCAATTGTATGTAAAACGGCCACTAGATGGTGCTGTTACACAATCTACAGAGAATTATACAGAAAACATAATAACTATATATGAAAGTTATGCATAAATTAACATTAAACTTGCTAAAGGCATGACACTCCCCGTCTGGTATCTATAGGATACCACATTAAGTCACTTCTGGAGAGAGCAACAAAATCAGTTCAGTAACAGGTCTGAGGAAGAGTTTAGGCTCATGTTGCCTGCAGACTTTAACTTCCACCTTTCTGACCTTCCCATCTTCACTTGGCAACACCTTGGTTATCAGTCCCAAGGGCCAGTCATTTCTTTTCGACTGAGGGTCTTTAACAAGGACAACATTACCAACTTCCATGTTGGGTTTGCTGGTTTGCCATTTATTCCAGACATGTATTGTAGAGAGGTATTGTTTCCTCCATTTATTCCAGAAGGCATCTGCTAGGGTTTGCACTCTTCTCCATTGACATTTGTACTAAACTCACCAGGGGTAGCTGATGTTGTACGATCTTTTGGGTAAGAAGAGTGGAAGTAGTGACAAGAAAGGATCTCATGAGTGAGTTTTGAAGTCCCCAGCTCTAAAAAGATAGAATCAAGGATCCGGTGGACTAAGCCAATCATACGCTCCCAAGAGCCTTCCATGTGGGAAGAGTGTGGGGGGTTGAATGACCATTTGCAGTTCTGGTCAGCAAGATATCTCTCTACATGATCACTGTCAATGTTTGAGGGGTATACAGTTCTTTGCAGGCTCCAACGAAGTTGGTACCCCTATTAGAGCGGATAACTTTAACTGGGCCTCTAATGGAAATGAAACGTCTGAGAGCATTTATAAAGCTGGATGTATCCAAAGACTTGAAAACTTCTATATGCACAGCCTTGATACTAATGTACGTAAATATGACTGCCCAGCGTTTGCTGTTAGCATGGCCTCTTCTAGTGTGTCATGTGGTGACAGACCAGGGGCCAAACACGTCAAGACCAACATTAGTAAAGGGGGGTTCTGTACTGAGACGATCAGCAGGGAGGTTAGCCATTTTTTGTGACTCAAACATACCCCGTAGTTTTTGGCAACACCTTTTTGAATTTGGATGAGTCCAAGTTCTTGAGCGTAAACTTTGTGTTGGATACAACGGATGATAACGTCTCATGCCTGTGTGAGCTCGTCCACTTTATAAGCCTTGTGACAGTAATGCCAACCTTTGCAGTGCTCTGATCCCGTGGGTGTGGTTCTCAAAGATTTGGCTATGTGGACCAAGTCAGCTATAGCTCTGTTCAGTGATCTCCATGTAGAAAACTTGTTGAATCGTTTGGATCCAAGCTCTTTGTTAGAACCTTTTGTGGTGAGTACAGAAACATGAGGACGAATCTCTGCATCAACGTTTGGTTCCAGTAGTTCAAACTTTTATTTCTGAAAAGTGCCAAGGACAGGTTTTGTAAAGGAATGGTGGTCCTGTGAGCCATGTGGTATCCTTAAGGTGGGCTGCAGTAACGGCTCTTGTAGCATGGTCTGCAGGGTTGAGGTCAGTTGGTACATAGTGCCATTGGGTAGGCTGTGTAGACCTCCTGATTCTTTGAACTCTGTTATAAACATAGACATAAAATCATCTAGTCCCATTGTAAATGTAGCCCAATACTAGTTTGCTGTCCGTATAAAATACTGTATTATTAAGATTTGCTTCTATTTCAGACACAACAAGATCTGCTATCTCTACTGCTAGAACAGCAGCACAACGTTCCAATCTTGGTATGGTAAGCTCAGGACTTGGTGCCAGCTTTGCTTTGCCCATTGTAAAGCCAATTTGGACCTGGCCTTTAATGTTTATAGTTTTAAGGTAAACGACTGCAGCGATTGCTTTTACTGAGGCATCACAAAACACGCACAGCTGCTTGGACTGAACCTTAGCAGGAAAGAAGTGGGCATATGGCCTATGTATGCGCACGTTAGATAATGCTTTCAGAGAGTCTCTCCATGTTACCTATAGTGCCACTTTCTCTGAGGGAAATGGCGAATCCCAATTACATATATCTGTGGTTATCTCCCTGAGCAGAGTCTTACCTTAGATGATCATAGGAGCTGCAAATCCAATTGGATCGTATAGACTGTTGATGGTGGACAGGACTCTACGTTATGTGAGGGGTTTCTGTTCTTTCTCAACCTGAAAAGTAAAGGTGTCAGACTTGAGGTCCCAGCTGAGCCCTAGGCTGCGCTACATGAGTAATGGGTCTGTTGCCAAGTCTAGATCCTTCAAATCACTGGCATGATCTTGAGTAGGAAAGGCCTCCATAACAACTTTGCTGTTTGAAGCTATCTCTGCATGGGTCTTTTGTTGAGATCTTAGTCTCTGAGGTACTGTAGGTTTTGTTTAAGGGGTCTTTGGAAGATACACTGGACTTGTGTACTGCAACAGGTGTACCTTTCATGTTATGGAGTAAGACAGGCCTACCTGGTTTGGGGTAAGTGGTGTCAAACACTGAGAGGTCAAAGCTGGGATCATTCCTAGTCTTTGCTTGCTGGTGCACGAAGTCCACAAAGCGAATGGAGAAAATGGGACGTTGTGCTGTTGCTTGTACCTGGAACCTTGAGCAATCTACTTCTCTTGCAGGTTATAAGGTAGTTTTTGTACTATGGGGTTTACACCACGTGCAGTATCTAAAAATGCCAAACCTTGTAAATCTCCTTCAGGTTTGGCAACTTGGAGCTCTGTCAACAGATCACTCAGTTCTCTCAGTTTCTGGAACCCTTTGTTCTGAATTCTAGGGAAACCCTCCATTCTTTTGAAGAGTGTGTTCTCTATTACTTCTGGTAAGCCGTAACAGTCCTCAAGTCTCTCCCATATCATGTTTAACCCAGTGCTTGGGTAGTTAATATTAATGGCTCTAATCCGTTTTGCATGCTCTGTCGATTCATTTCCTAGCCACTTGACAAGAAGATCAATTTCTTCACATGCAGACAGATCTAGGTCTCTTATTGTATTTCTGAATGATAATTGCCATGACCTATAGCTTTCAGGTCTGTCATCAAACTTGGAGAGCCCCATAGTTATTAACTCACGTCGGCAGGGCCGGCGTCAGCACCCGGCAAACCCGGGCAAATGCCGGGGCCCACTGCTCCTGAGGGGGCCCACTGAGCTGCTATGAGCACTTCCATCAATACAGATGGAAACACTCATTGCTGTCATTTCACGTACGCAGTACCCCTCTGGTGGGCCCCCTGAGTCACATGACGCCGGCTGCTGCAGAGCTTCAGACATGCGCCCTCTTCACTCCAGCAGAGCAGCAGGTTACCTTACCAGCTTCAGACAGGCAGAGTTTGTCAGTGAGTCTGCACTGTGACTGTCTCTTCTCTGTGAGACAAGAGGAAGGAGGGGGGGGGGAGCTCTTCGAGCTGCTGCTGGATGCTGCTTCATGCTATTTAGTTGTTTTACTGCTTCATTAAGCAGTTTGCCTTTATGACACCTGCTCCCCCCGCCTATATCCTGTCCTATCTTATCCTCATGGATCCCTTTCTGTCTCCTTTTCTCCCGCATGTATCCAGAGATCCTGTTCCATCCTCCTATCATCTTTTGCTGCCCTGGACAGACCTCCTGCCACTACTTCTTGTATGAATCCCCCTCAGAGCCCCTTCCACCTACTTGCTATGTTCACCTCTCCTGTCCATCCAGAGCCTCGGGCCCCTGTCTCACTCCTCTGCCTCTCATTATGGTGATGTCTGAACCACATTCACCATAAGGACCTTCTAACGTCACAGGGTCATGGGACTGTGCCACCCACCCCATACTGTGCCCTTTTATACCCTGCATTGTGCCCTCTTACTACACCCTCTACAGTGTTCCTAGTCATTCCCTATACTGTGCCCTCTTATAACCTTTTATCCAGTCACTGTATGGCAGTGTTATCTGGTCACTGTATGGCGGTGGTAACATGCAGATTGCGGTGGCACTGAGGAACGCGTCTGATACCCTGAAGCATCACCACCTTTCAGATCGCAAACACAGCACTTGGAAATAGGATTAAAAAGACACTTATCGATCTTTTCAAATGAACGCATCATTTCGAAGATTCGCATCAATTGGAAGACTTGCATCGATACCTGCGCTTTCTTTTCAAACTCCAAGCTGCCGCTCCCGCTCAGGTGGGACGTCACGTCATGGGCAGGTAGAGCAAGGCCGGCGAATAACACAGCAGCAGAACGGGTAACGTAACACCAATAGGGAGCCTCTACATTGAGCACCTGTCTATGTTCCCCCCCCTTTTTTTTAGTTTGCAACTTATTTATTATATCGATATACCTAACCCGTATCGACACAAAGCTACAAATTTAGAGGGTATTCATATGTCGATCCTGCTACATGTGCACTTACATTTTTATCCCAGCAAACCAGGCACTTGCATCGTTCCCGGCTGCAATCGCCCTCAGCTGTAACCATCTTTAGCTCCCCCTACAGGACACAAATGACATATCAAGGACTTTAACCCCTTAAGGACCGGGCTCATTTTCACCTTAAGGACCAGGCCATTTTTTGCAAATCTGACCAGTGTCACTTTAAGTGCTAATAACTTTAAAACACTTTGACTTATCCAGGCCATTCTGAGATTGTTTTTTCGTCACATATTGTACTTCATGACACTGGTAAAATAAAGTCAAAAAAATTAATTTTTTTGCATAATAAAATACCTAATTTACCAAAAATTTGGAAAAATTAGCAAATTTCAAAGTTTCAGTTTCTCTACTTCTGTAATACATAGTAATACCCCCAAAAATTGTGATGACTTAACATTCCCCATATGTCTACTTCATGTTTGAATTATTTTGGGAATGATATTTTATTTTTTGGGGATGTTACAAGGCTTAGAAGTTTAGAAGCAAATCTTGAAATTTTTCAGAAATTTACAAAAACCCAATTTTTAGGGACCACTACAGCTCTGAAGTCACTTTGCGAGGCTTACATAATAGAAACCGCCCAAAAATGACCCCATTCTATAAACTACACCCCTCAAGGTATTCAAAACTGATTTTACAAACTCCGTTAACCCTTTAGGTGTTGCACAAGAGTTATTGGCAAATGGGGATGAAATTTGAGAATTTCATTTTTTTGCCTAATTTTCCATTTTAACCCATTTTTTCCACTAACAAAGCAAGGGTTAACAGCCAAACAAGACTATCTTTATTGCCCTGACTCTGCTGTTTACAGAAACACCCAATATGTGTCCGTAAACTACTGTACGGCCAGACAGCGGGGCATAGAGTGAAAGGTGCGCCGTATGGTTTTTGGAAGCCAGATTTTGCTGGACAGTTTTTTTGACACCATGTCCCATTTGAAGCCCCCTGATGCACTCCTAGAGTAGAAACTCCATAAAAGTGACCCTATCTAAGAAACTACACCCCTCAAGGTATTCAAAACTGATTTTACAAACTTCGTTAACCCTTTAGGTGTTGCACAAGAGTTATTGGCAAATTGGGATGAAATTTGAGAATTTCATTTTTTTGCCTAATTTTCCATTTTAACCCATTTTTTCCACTAACAAAGCAAGGGTTAACAGCCAAACAAGACTGTATCTTTATTGCCCTGACTCTGCTGTTTACAGAAACACCCCAAATGTGGCCGTAAACTACTGTACGGCCACACAGCGGGGCGTAGAGTGAAAGGTGCGCCGTATGGTTTTTGGAAGCCAGATTTTGCTGGACAGTTTTTTTGACACCATGTCCCATTTGAAGCCCCCCTGATGCACCCCTAGAGTAGAAACTCCAAAAAAGTGACCCCATCTAAGAAACTACACCCCTCAAGGTATTCAAAACTGATTTTACAAACTTTGTCAACCCTTTAGGTGTTGCACAAGATTTAATGGAAAATAGAGATACAATTTCAAAATTTCACTTTTTTGGCAGATTTTCCATTTTAATATTTTTTTTCCAGTTACAAAGCAAGGGTTAACAGCCAAACAAAACTCATTATTTATGGCCCTGATTCTGTAGTTTACAGAAACACCCCATATGTGGTCGTAAACTGCTGTACGGGCACACGGCGGGGCGCAGAAGGAAAGGAATGCCATACGGTTTTTGGAAGGCAGATTTTGCTGGACAGTTTTTTTGACACCATGTCCCATTTGAAGCCCCCCTGATGCACCCCTAGAGTAGAAACTCCAAAAAAGTGACCCCATTTTAGAAAGTACGGAATAGGGTGGCAGTATTGTTGGTACTAGTTTAGGGTACATATGATTTTTGGTTGCTCTATATTACACTTTTTGTGCGGCAAGGTAACAAGAAATAGCTTTTTTGGCACGTTTTTTTTTTTTGTTATTTACAACATTCATCTGACAGGTTAGATCATGTGGTAATTTTATAGAGCAGGTTGTCACGGACGCGGCGATACCTAATATGTATACAATTTTTTTTATTTATGTAAGTTTTATACAATAACTTAATTTTTAAAACCAAAAAATTGTTTAGTGTCTCCATAGTCTAAGAGCCATAGTTTTTACAGTTTTTGGGCGATTATCTTGAGTAGGGTCTAATTTTTTGCGGGATGAGATGACGGTTTGATTGGCACTATTTTGGGGTGCATATGACTTTTTGATCGCTTGCTATTACACTTTTTGTGACATAAGATGGCAAAAAATTGCTTTTTTTACACTTTTTTTTTCTTTTTTTTTACGGTGGTCACCTGAGGGGTTAGGTCATGTGATAATTTTATAGAGCCGGTCGATACGGACGCGGCGATACCTAATATGTATACTTTATTTTTATTTATAAAAGTTTTACACAATTATTTTATTTTTGAAACAAAATAAATAATGTTTTAGTGTTTCCATAGTCTAAGAGCCATAGTTTTTTCAGTTTTTGGGCGATTATCTTGAGTAGGGTCTCATTTTTTGCGGGATGAGATGACGGTTTTATTGGTACTATTTTGGCGTACATGCGACTTTTTTGATCACTTTTATTACCTTTTTTGGGAAGTAAGGTGGGCAAAATTTCAATTTTCTCATAGTTTTTATTTTTTTATTTTTATGGCGTTCACCGTGCGGGGAAAGTAACATGACCGTTTTATAGATCAGGTCGTTACGGACGCGGCGATACCTAATATGTGTAGTGTATTTTTTTTTTTTTTTTTTTATTCAGTGATAAATGTTTTTTATTTTATCTTAACTTTTTTCACTTTTTTAAAAAAAAAATTGGACCCAGACCCACTTGGTTCTTGAAGATCCAGTGGGTCTGATGTCAGTAAAATACAGTACAGAACCTATATAGGTTTCTGCACTGTATTTTACTTACACTGAACAGATCTATGCTTTCAGCATAGATCTGTTCAGCACCATGGACAGCAGGACGCCTGAGCAGGCGTCCTGTTGCCAAGGGAACCTTCCCCGTCTGTCACAACTTCGCAGACGGGGAAGAGTGAGGACGGGGCTTCGGGGGGCTGTCTGGGGGCTCTCTCCCTCTCCCATCGGGGGGCTGCAAAGGCACAGCAGCCCCCCGATCGGAGAGGGAGGGAGCTCCTTCTTACTGTTAACTCTTTCCATACAGCGGTCCGTACGGACCGCTGCATGGAAAGGGTTAAACGGCTGACATCGCATCACCGATGTCAGCCGTTTATACCAGGGTGCCAGCAATGTGCTGGCACCCTGGTATACCCACTGTACACCAACTATTACGCAATAGGAGGCGGGCGGGGGATCGCGATCCCGCCTGCCGCACCGCCCGCCTCCCGCAACGCCCCCACTGCCTGCGACACCCCCCCTGCACCACCCGCCGCCATCAAATCATGCAGGGGTGCAGGGGGGGGGGGGGGGGGTGTACTATATTGATTTTAGGCACTCTGAAGTTTCTGATCCCCGCGGTCAGGGACCGCGGGGATCAGAAACTGCAAAAAGCGCAGCAAACCGCAGGTCTGAATTGACCTGCGGTTTGCTGCGATCGCCGACACGGGGGGGTCAAATGACCCCCCCCTGCGTTGTTACGGGATGACGGCTGAATGATTTCAGCCGGCGTCCCGTTCCGATTAACCCCCGCGGCGCCGGAATGCAGATTTTAAGTCAGGACGTACCGGTACGTCCTCGGTCCTTAAGGACTCGGGAAATAGGGCGTACCGGTACGTCCTCGGTCCTTAAGGGGTTAAGGAACATTATATGCGAACTCTGTCCTAACACATTAAGTGGACCGAAGATATTGTTCTCCATCAATTTATAATTTATATTTTTTTTATAGTCTTCGATTTTTATATATTCTCTGAATTTCTATATTGTTTGAAATTTTCATTTCTTCATTTATTTTTATTTTTTAGCATATACTGTATCTTTATAATTTTTTCAATAAATGTAAAAAAATTTAATAACTACAATTATGGTGTGATCATTATATACCGTTATATACCACTGCGAGAACACAACCCTCACCTATACCACCAACTCCTCAATATTTCCACAAACCACACATATTCAACCCAGATACCGAGTGCCTCCCACATCTATATCTTGCATTTCATACCTGGTTCTTTGTTTAGTGGATTGTTGCTGTAGTAGTCACCATATACTTGTTCTTTCTTAAAGGATTTGACTATACTGCGATCATTTGCAGGTCTGAATGCAGGTTGCATTGGGAGTTGATGTCCTATGAAACTGTTGTCTCGTTCAAAGTGGGGTTCTTCAGCAGGGGTTGACGCTGCTTTTGGACTTGAATTTAGGCTGTCATCTGACTCTGCATGCTACATCATGTAATCTGAAGTGCGTTGCAAGTTATCGTTGTGATCAGGTTCAGGCCAGACTATGCTGCTGGGTCTATCTCTTGCAGAGTTTGCTGCTTCTTTTAACGCTTCTGCCTCTGCTACAGCAGCTTCAGATTCCTTTTCCACAGCTAGCTTTTCCAGAGCTGCTTGTTGTTCAGCCAGAGTTGCTACCATGCGTGCTTGTTGTTCAGCCAGAGCTGCTTGCATGTTTGCTTCCATGCGTGCTTTCTCCACCTTTAACTGTCTTTCTTGCTCGGCAAATGTCGCGCGGGTTTTGGCGGCTTCAGCTTTTGCGCAGGCAATGGCGACCGTAAAGCTGCTCACAGATCTCTTCGAACTTCTGGAGGAAGCCGAGATGCGAGACCTCGTCTCGCATTGTTCGGATTCTCTTGACAACATAATGACACTGCGAACAGGTTTGCACACTTGCAACTGTCGTGGATGACGATGCTGCACTTTGCAGGGTTCAGTACCATGCGGTCCAGCCTGTTAGAGGTTGTTGACTCCCAGGGTTTGAGGAATCACAGTTCTAGTATCTAGCTTGTAAGAAGCCGTGGTTTTACTGCGGTCAGGAAGTCGCAGTTCCTCGTATCTAGCTCGTAAGCAGCCGCTGTTTTACTGTTCTGTCCTCCTTATGTGTGAAGGTACATAGCTTGACAGACAGCTAAACCTTATCCCGGCAATGAATTGACAACGGAGTAACGTCTGACTTTATCTTTATTGCAAGGATGTAAATCAGTGGTAAAACTGGGGAACAGAAAAACCAATGCGCTGACTAATGGGGTCTGACAAATAGTAATGCATATACAAACACAGATGCATATCTAAACCAGAGCATGTTACCTATCTGCAGAACAAGCGTGGTCCCTAGCTGCTAACTATAAGCTGCTATAAAGGAAAGGAAAAGGATATCCTAAGGGAATTAAGTCATGTCATAGCCAGACCCTTATTTCTGATATTTGCGGACTCTATACTGACAGGGAATGTCCCACAGGATTGGCGCATGGCAAATGTGGTGCCAATATTCAAAAGGGGTCCAAAAACAGAGCCCGGAAACTATAGGCCGGTAAGTTTAACATCTGTTGTGGGTAAACAGTTTGAAGGTTTTCTGAGAGATGCTATGTTAGAGCATCTCAACGGAAATAAGCAAATAAAGCCATATCAGCATGGCTTCGTGAGGGATCGGTCATGTCAAACAAATTTAATCAGTTTCTATGAGGAGGTAAGTTCTAGACTTGACAGCGGCGAATCAATGGATGTCGTGTATCTGGACTTATCCAAAGCATTTGACACTGTACCACATAAAAGGTTAGTATATAAAATGAGAATGCTCGGACTGGGAGAAAACGTCTGTAAGTGGGTAAGTAACTGGCTCAATGATAGAAAACAGAGGGTGGTTATTAATGGTAAATACTCAGATTGGGTCACTGTCACTAGTGGGGTACCTCAGGGGTCAGTATCGGGCCCTATTCTCTTCAATATATTTATTAATGATCTTGTAGAAGGCTTGCACAGTAAAATATCAATTTTCGCAGATGACACTAAACTGTGTAAAGTAATTAACACTGAAGAGGACAGTATACTACTACAGAGGGATCTGGATAGACTGGAGGCTTGGGCAGATAAGTGGCAGATGAGGTTTAACACTGACAAATGTAAAGTTATGCACATGGGAAGGAATAATGCAAGTCACCCGTACTTATTAAATGGTAAAACACTCGGTAACACTGACATGGAAAAGGATCTAGGAATTTTAATAAACAGCAAACTAAGCTGCAAAAACCAGTGTCAGGCAGCTGCTGCCAAGGCCAATAAAATAATGGGTTGCATCAGAAGGGGCATAGATGCCCGTGATGAGAACATAGTCCTACCACTTTACAAATCGCTAGTCAGACCACACATGGACACTGTGTACAGTTCTGGGCTCCTGTGAACAAGGCAGACATAGCAGAGCTGGAGAGGGTTCAGAGGAGGGCATCTAAAGTAATAACTGGAATGGGGCAACTACAGTCCCTGAAAGATTATCAAAATTAGGGTTATTCACTTTAGAAAAAATACGACTGAGGGGAGATCTAATTAAGGCTACTTTCACACTTGCGTTTAGAGCGGATCCGTCTGGTGTCTGCACAGACGGATCCGCTCATATGATGCAGACGGTTTATCCGTTCTGAATGGATCCGTCTGCATTATAGTTTAGAAAAAATTCTAAGTGTGAAAGTTGCTCAGACGGATCCGTTCAGACTTTACATTGAAAGTCAATGGGGGACGGATCCGTTTTAAATTGAGCCATATTGTGTCAACTTCAAACGGATCCGTCCCCATTGACTTACATTGTAAGTCTGGACGGATCCGTTTGCCTCCGCACAGCCAGGCGAACACCCGAACGCTGCAAGCAGCGTTCAGGTGTCCGCCTGCTGAGCGGAGCGAAGGACAAACGGTGCCAGACTGATGCATTCTGAGCGGATCCGCATCCACTCAGAATGCATTAGGGCTGGACGGAAGCGTTCGGGGCCGCTTGTGAGAGCCTTTAAACGGAACTCATAAGCGGAGCCCTGAACGCTAGTGTGAAAGTAGCCTAATATGTATAAATATATCAGGGGTCAGTACAGAGATCTCTCCCATCATCTATTTATCCCCAGGACTGTGATTGTGACGAGGGGACATCCTCTGCGTCTGGAGGAAAGAAGGTTTGTACACAAACATAGAAGAGGATTCTTTACGGTAAGAGCAGTGAGACTATGGAACTCTCTGCCTGAGGAGGTGGTGATGGTGAGTACAATAAAGGAATTCAAGAGGGGCCTGGATGTATTTCTGGAGTGTAATAATATTACAGGCTATAGCTACTAGAGAGGGGTCGTTGATCCAGGGATTTATTCTGATTGCCTGATTGGAGTCGGGGAGGAATTTTTTATTCCCCTAAAGTGGGGAAAATTGGCTTCTACCTCACAGAGTTTTTTTTTTGCCTTCCTCTGGATCAACTTGCAGGATAACAGGCCGAACTGGATGGACAAATGTCTTTTTTCGGCCTTATGTACTATGTTATTATGTTACTATGATATGCAAAATACATATGAAAACAGGCTGTAATGTGGCTATGTGACATACCAGCGATGCTTCTGTGAGCCTAGATGTAGAGGATGTCTCAAGAGGCTTCCAAGCCATGTGCTATCCTCAGGCAGCGATGACTGTGAATGCAGAAAATGGCTGCTATGTGCAGGGATGATGATGTCAGTAATATATGGAAGCTGAAGTAGACCAAACTTGTAGTGTGAAATAGCTGCAATTGTATGTAAAACGGCCACTAGATGGTGCTGTTACACAATCTACAGAGAATTATACACAAAACATATTAACTATGTATGTGCTACTACGCAGGTAAAATCTATATAGTTTATTTCATTGAACCATTTATATAATCTATATTTGGTTATATGCTCCCATCTAGTGGCCGTTTTTGGTAATGCACATGTTTTTCTTGTTGGTGATATATGTCATTCATTTCACTGCTCCACCCCTTCTTCTGTGTACCTCATTTCCTCTTTCTCCATACTGCTCCAGGCATTGAACAGGTACACATGTATTCTCATGTAAGCTTACAAAAGCATCATCTTTTGACCACACAATACAAGAATCCATCTGCTGTACTCTGTTGTCTGGCTTACAGAATAAGGGTCCATTCACACATCCGTGTGTGTTTTGCGGACCCACGGATCCGCGGATCTGAAAAACACGGACAGCGGCAATGTGCGTTCTGCATTTTGCGGACCGCACATTGCCGGCACTAAGAGAATATGCCTATTGCGGACAAGAATAGGACATGTTCTATTTTTTTCAGGATCGGATTTGCGGACCCGCTATTACAACAATCTGAGTCAGAATAGTCAAAAGATGCAAAGAATTCCTACAGCCTGCTGTGTATATACAGTATGTGTGCCTAATCTGCAATCAAGCTCAGTGCCATCTGCTATCTTGTAAAAGCACATGGTCGCACAAGCTTACTGCACTTCAAGTGAATGTTGAAAACAGTTTCTCTACATTGCACTGTGTTATCTCACCTGTCTAAGCTGCTGTTCGTCTTCTTAAAGAGACAGTACCATTTTTCGCAAAACCGTAAAAAATGTCTAGACAAGGCTCTGAACGCTTTTATGGCTGAACCAACGCAGATACATCATGCCTCTGAACCGGCAGACGTACAGGGAGCAGGTTCTGCAGATATTACCGAACAGAGTGTAAGAACCAAATGTACAATAAAACCAACACAGAAACTCAGAGAAAACTATCAAGCCATTAGAAATGAGTTCTCCAGTAATCTGTCAGACCTCTGGGACAGAACCTCACATCGCATATCAGTTTTGTCACACTCTAATGATCAACAAGCTGAAATAAGAGACTCTATAAATCACCTATTTGCTGTGAATGTACGCTACCAGCAGTTGTCTGCAAAATATTCAACCTTCTTGAAGTACTCTAATATAGAGGATTCTTCAGCAGAATTGACCAGGACTGATGCACTGAACCAACAAATGGATCTCGCAGTGCAAAATGCTAAGCTTAAAGGGAGTCTGTCAGCAGATTTACCCCTTTTTAACAGTTGCCATACCGCTGTAGCCACAAAACAGATGATTAACACGGTACCTTTATATGCTTTGGTGGACTTTTAAATATGCCAAAAATGAACTTTGATGAGGGCTCGCAAGTGCCCAGGGCGGAGTCCACCGTGTTGGAGCCCAGGCAGCTCTGCCTCTTCGGCTCTTATCCCCGCCCAGCCTCCTCCTCTGCTCGCCTATCTGTTGTCTCTCCCCCTCAGCGAGATCCCGCGCCGATGCGATAACTTCCGATGCGATAACTTAAGGTATGATTCACAAATAAAGATTCTGCAAATGGAAGGGGAGGAAGCAGCTTCACTAGCAAGGCTGAAAGTCCTTGAACAAGCAATGGGACAAAGTACTAATTTAGACTGCCTTATCCCAGCAGAACTGAAGATCCAGCTGAATGAACCAGTGAATACGTTTTAAAGCATAACATCTGCAAAGATTCAGAGTCATCTCCTGTACCTCCCACTAACAACACTGTTCTGACTCTCAACGCAGAGACCTCTCAGCTCTATATGCCTGAGCCTCTTCAAGTCTACAACGCAAGTACATCTATGCAGCAAACCGGATCAACTCATGTTAACAACAAAGCGACTTCCAGTGATAGGCCGCAGCTCAAACCAAAGCCAGCACAAGCCTTAGAGACTACACCTAAGTTAAACGCTCATGCAACATCATTTTACCCTGGTAAACCTCACCCTACATCACCAGAGAAATTTAACACCCAAGGGGTTCCACAAGTTACTTTGACACCAAGAAGTGAGAGACCAGACATGAATGACTTTGCCAGATACATGGTACGCTGTGAGCTCATTAACACCAGCCTCTCAAGGTTTGATGACTGTCCAGAGACCTACAGGGCCTGGAGATCAACCTTCAAGGCTACTATTGCCGATCTCAACCTTACTGCTAGGAAGAACTTGATTTGCTAATAAAGTGGCTGGAATCAGAATCTGCAGGCCGTGTTAAAAGACTCAGAACAGTACATGTTGACCACCAAGATGCAGGTCTTGTTGCTGCATGGGCAAGACTTGAGCAAGCCTATGGTAGCTCTGAAGCCATAGAAAGCGCTCTATTCAAGAGACTGCAAAACCTCCCCAAAATAGGGAACAAAGACTACCGCAAGTTCCAAGATCTAAGTGACCTCCTCATGATGCTAGAGTTGGCAAAGACTGACCCACGTCTACCTGGACTAAGCTTCCTGGATACCGCTCATGGGGTCAACCCAGTGGTGTCTAAACTTCCATACGGCCTACAAGAGAAATGGGCACAACAGGGCTCAAGATACAAAATAGGCTATAATGTATCCTTTCCTCCATTCTCATACTTCTGCAGGTTCATTAGTGATCAAGCCTGGATAAGAAACTATCCCAGCTTCAGTGAACCCAACCTGCCTGCTTCATCCTCACCATCATTAAGGTATGATAACATAGCAGCTAAAGATAGAGACTTAAATAGAGCAATATCTGTTAAAAGGACAGACATCTCACCCTCCACAACCTCACCTACTGATCAGGGCGTTGTGGATGACAGAGATAAAGTGTCCGTGTCCTATTCACAAGAAGCCTCACCCTCTTAAGAAATGTCGTGGGCTTAGGGCAAATACTTTACAAGAGCGCAGGGAGATTCTTCGGAACTTGGCATATGGTACAAGTGCTGTGCTTCTTATAGCCATTTTGCTAAAGACTGTAAAGTTGCCATCAAGTGCACAGAATGTGGTAGCGACAGACATGTTGACATGCATCCTACTCCACTTCCAGATAACCCACAACAGCTTCCTACCTCCACTCCCATCTTAAATAATGGCAGGGAGCAACAAGGTCATGCTCCAACCAAGGATAATGTCTCTTCTTCATGTACAGAAGTTTGTGGAGAAGGAAAGGACCACAAATGCTGTGCCAAGATATGCCTAGTCAAGATATACCCAAGGGATCATCCTGAGAAAGCTGCTAGAATGTATGCCATAATAGATGAACAGAGCAACAGATCCCTGGTTAAGCCTAAATTCTTTGAGATCTTTGGCATAGAGGGTCAAGCAACCCCATATACTCTCAAAACCTGTTTTGGTCATGTAGAGAACTTTGGCAGAAGGGTTGATGGGTTTATGGTCTCTCATATCAACGAGGAAGAGGGAATACCCCTACCAACGTTAGTCAAGTGTGACCAGATACTAGACGAAAGGGAAAAGATTCCCACTCCAGAAGCTGCATATCACCATCCTCATTTAAGGCACCTTGATGAGATTCCTGCAATGGACAAGAGTGCTGAAATCTTAGTCCTTTTAGGAAGTGACATTCTCAGAGTACATAAAGTATGCGATCAGGGCGATGGGCCTGACAATGCCCCTTTTGCACAAAGACTTGACCTAGGCTGGGTAATAGTGGGTGATGTATGTTTGAACAGGATGTGTACACCATCTGAGATCCACTCCTTCAAGACTTATGTGTTGAGAAATGGACGTGCATCCCACTTCAAACAGTGCCCTCACCATTATGAAGTAAAGGAGAAGCTTCTTGACATCATCCGAATACCTGATGTTACTCCTGTCCTTTGTGATGACAACCTAGGTACCACAGTATTTTGTACTACAAGTGAGGACAACAAAATAGCCTTGTCAGTTGAAGACAGAGAATTCATCAAAATAATGGATAAGGAATTTTTTCAGGATGAGTCTAACAGCTGGGTTGCACCATTACCTCTTTGTGCTACAAGGGCCAAACTCCCAACCAATCGTGAACAGGCTTTATCCAGATTCAACTCACTTCAATGAACACTAACGAACAGGCCTGAAATGAAGGACCATTTCATTGCTTTTATGAAAAGGATCTTTGACAAGGATCACGCCGAACCCGCGCCACCACTTAAAAGACACGATGAGTGCTTGTATCTGCCTTTCCTCCGAGTGTATCATCCACGTAAGCCAAAACAAATCAGAATAGTATTTGACTCCAGTGCCAAGCATCAAGGTGTATCCCTAAATGATGTTCTTCTCACTGGCCCGAATTTAACCAACAACCTTGTAGGAGTGCTTATGAGATTTAGAAGAGAACCAGTTGCCATAACTGCTGATATTGAACAGATGTTTCATTGCTTCATTGTACGTGAAGACTATAGGAACTTGACAACATAGACAATGAGATTATTGAATACCGCATAAAAGTGCATGTTTTCGGAAATAGTCCCTCACCCGCTGTTGCAACATACGGTTTACGAGGGACTGCCATTGATGGAGAAAAGGAGTATGGTGCGGATGCTCTACACTTCGTTGAGAGAGACTTTTATGTTGACGATGGACTTAAGTCTTTACCTACAGACGAAAAAGCCATAGACCTGCTCCAAAGGACACAAGGTATGCTTTCTGAGGCCAACCCCAGATGACACAAAATTGCCTCAAATAGTGTTGCTGTTATGAAAGCCTTTCAAACTGGCGATCATGCCACAGGGTTTAAGGACTTAAATCTGGGAATGGATATGCCACCTATACAGAGAAGTCTGGGCCTACGGTGGAACTTATTAAAGGACACTTTCAGCTTTCAAGTCAGCTCTACAGACAAGCCATTTACCAAGCGTGGTGTTCTGTCAGTGGTAAACAGCCTATACGATCCAATGGGATTTGTGGCTCCCATCACCATACAAGGTAAAGACTTACTTAGACAGCTCTGAGTCTATTAAAAATTGGGATGCTCCACTGCCATCTGACAAGTTTTCAAAGTAGGAGTGCTGGAAGCAATCTCTACATGCCTTAGATGGAATCCATATAACACGCTGCTACACCTCAGCTTCCCTTGCTACGAGCCGGAGAAAAGAGCTTCACATCTTCTCAGACGCATCTACTGATGACATTGCGGCTGTTGCCTACCTCAAGGTGAGAGACTCTTCTAATCAAACCCACATAGGGTTTCTGTTTGGGAAAGCTAAGTTAGCACCTTAGCCTTAGTCAGTGAAAAAAGGCGATAAGACATTCTTCAGATACATAAATGAAAAAAGTAAACTAAAACAAGGAATTACCAAATTAAAAACAAAAGAAGGAAGGTATATGGAAGAAGATAAAGAACTAGCTGACTGCCTCAATAAATATTTCAGTTCAGTTTTTACAAAGGAAAATGAAGGAGAAGGACCTCAGTTAGGAAAGAAGACTAATAAATATTTTGATGCACGTGTCTTTACAGAGGAAGAGGTTCTAAGTCAGCTGTCTAAAATCAATACAAATAAGTCACAGGGGCCTGATGGGATACACCCAAAGTTATTAAAAGAGCTCAGCAGCGAACTAGCAAAACCATCAACAGATTTATTTAACCAATCACTGGCAACAGGAGTCGTCCCAGAAGATTGGAAATTGGCAAATGTTGTGCCCATTCACAAGAAAGGTAGTAGGGAGGAATTGGGCAACTATAGGCCAGTAAGCCTGACATCAATAGTGGGGAAATTAATGGAGAACATACTTAAGCAGAGGATTGTGGAACATCTAAAATCCCATGGATTGAAAGATGAAAAATAGCATGGGTTTACTTCAGGGAGATCATGTCAAACTAATCTTATTGATTTTTTTGATTGGGTGACTAAAATAATAGATGGCAGAGGTGCAGTAGACATCGCTTATCTGGACCTTAGTAAGGCTTTTGATACTGTCCCACATAGAAGGCTTATCAATAAATTGCAGTCTTTGTGCGTGAACTCCCATATTGTTGAATGGATTAGGCAGTGGCTGAGGGACAGACAACCGAGGGTTGTAGTCAATGGAGTATATTCAGACCATGGTCTTGTTACCAGTGGGGTACCTACCTCAGGGATCTGTTATGGGACCCATATTGCTTAATATCTTTATCAGCAAAATTGCAGAAGGCCTCGATGGTAAGGTGTGTCTTTTTGCTGATGACACAAAGATTTGTAACAGGGTTGATGTTCCTGGAGGAATACACCAAATGGAAAAGGATTTAGGAAAACTAGAGGAATGGTCAAAAATCTGGCAACTAAAATTTAATGTTGATAAGTGCAAGATAATGCACCTGGGGCGTAAAAACCCAAGAGCAGAATATAAAATCAGCGATACAGTCCTAACCTCAGTATCTGAGGAAAGGGATTTAGGGGTCATTATTTCAGAAGACATAAAGGTAGGCAGACAATGTCATAGAGCAGCAGGAGATGCTAGCAGAATGCTTGGGTGTATAGGGAGAGGCATTACCAGTAGAAAGAGGGAGGTGCTCATGCCGCTCTACAGAGCACTAGTGAGACCTAATTTGGAGTATTGTGCGCAGTACTGGAGACATTATCTCCAGAAGGATATTGATACTTTGGAGAGAGTTCAGAGAAGAGCTACTAAACTAGTCATGGATTGCAGGATAAAACTTACCAGGAAAGATTAAAGGACCTTAACATGTATAGCTTGGAAGAAAGACGAGACAGAGGGGATATGATGAAACTTTTAAATACATAAAGGGAATCAACAAGGTAAAAAAGGAGAGAATATTTAAAAGAAGAAAAACTGCTACAAGAGGACATAGTTTTAAATTAGAGGGGCAAAGGTTTAAAAGTAATATCAGGAAGTATTACTTTACTGAGAGAGTAGTGGATGCATGGAATAGCCTTCCTGCAGAAGTGGTAGCTGCAAATACAGTGGAGGAGTTTAAGCATGCATGGGATAGGCATAAGGCTATCTTTCATATAAGATAGGGCCAAGGGCTATTCATAGTATTCAGTATATTGGGCAGACTAGATGGGCCAAATGGTTCTTATCTGCCGACACATTCAATGTTTCTATGTTCTAAGGTTGTTCTGGGCTACATATACAACCAGACTAAACGTTTCTATGTCTATGTCAGCAACTGTGTAGAAAGAATCAGGAAAGAATCTAAACCTAAACAATGGCATTATGTTCCATCTGAAATTAATCCTGCAGATCATGCTACTAGGCCAGTGTCTGCAAGTGTATCTGCAAATTCTTCCTGGTTAACAGGTCCTGAATTCCTGCTGGATCACACAGAAGAGACCACAGCTGACGTCTTCGGTCTTCTAGCACCTGACAAAGATCTAGAGAACCCAACTATCCTTACCCCAGCTACCTTGCTTACCCAGAAGCTTGGGTCCGTTCCTGTTCCACCTGGAAACTTTAAAGACGGAAATCTGTGCTTTGATCAATGGAAGCGAGTACATAACCTTGTCAACCGCTTCTGGAATCGTTGGAAGATAGAGTTTCTTTCCACTCTGCAAGGACGCAGGAAATGGCAACGACAGTACCCTTATTTTGAAGAGCGTTCCTAGTGATGACGGTAAGGTATGCAAGGTAGAGGTGAAAGTTGCAAGACAAGGGACTGTAAAGACTTTCATCAGGCCTATCACGGAACTTATTCTGCTCTTGCCCCTTTGGAGAATGAACTTATTTGCCTAGGCTGCTGAATCCTGCCTGAAAATTCAAGGAAGAAGTGTTTGAACTTTACTTGATACACTTAAGCCTTACATTTTAGTTGTTGCATTACATGCCTGTTCTCTTTATGTTTTTCGGGTACTCGGACATCAAGCAAATTACTGTTGTTTATTTGTAATTATATAACTACGGTTATGGTTTAAATAGTGACATTTTCAATGCCAGACGGGGAGTGTGCTGCTACGCAGTTAAAATCTATATAGTTTATTTCATTGAACCATTCATATATTCTATATTTGGTTATATGCTCCCTTCTAGTGGCCGTTTTTGTTAATGCACATGTTTTTCTTGTTGGTGATATATGTCATTCATTTCACTGCTCCACCCCTTCTTCTGTGTACCTCATTTCCTGTTTCTCCATACTGCATTGAACAGGTACACATGTATTCTCCTGTAAGCTTACAAAAGCATCATCTTTTGACTGCACAATACCAGAATCCATCTGTTCTGCTGTACTCTGTTATCTGGCTTACAGAATAAAGCAACTTACACGGATAAACTCGGAGTTGGTGAGTTCAAGCTATCTGATAAGGATTGTCCTCATCTGCTCATACAGGCCAGGCATAGAGGTCTCACTAGGGATAAATCGCTATTACAACAATCTGTAATGACCGGCAACACGCACAGGGAGGAAAAAGGGAAAGTCCTGCCCAAGGGAGAGGGAAAGGTGGTGACCCCTAACTCTCCTTGCGGCTGGCACCTGACTGCCCTGACGTCCCTAGACGGGTTCCTCACCCGTGCGGCGATCACGTGCCTAAACCCTGGCTTTCCCTGAAATGAACCCTAGATAATGAACGGGCCGGTGGGATCGCTAGTCCTCACCACTGCACTAAGAGGGAAACACCAGGGAGAGGACAGACAAACACAGACAAACACAAACACCAAGGTGGACGACAACAACTGTCCACAAAGGTCCAACAGGGATCCGGAGGGTAGCGTTCTAATGCAACAATCAGAGAACGCAGCAACACAGCTCCAGTGGGTCAGAATAGATGTCCAGGCAGGAAGCTCTATATCTGGCAACCAGAGAAGTGTGAGAGGGGAATATAAGGAGGATTGGGAGTGCTGGACAAGGAACAGCTGAGAGAAGGAGCTACGGATCCCTGAGTGAGCCAAAACGGTTTGCAAAGCAAACCCAGAAAGCTACAATAAGGAAACATCCCTATCTTACATAGAGCGTGCAGCCAACCGCTGCGACCTCCTGACCCCGGGTACAACGGAGTCAGGCGTGGCTCTTGACACCCTCGTGACAGTACCCCCCTCTCTACGAGGGGCCTCTGGACACTCAGGACCAGGTCTCTCAGGATGAGAGGCATGAAAAATCTGAACTAGCCTATCGGCGTTTACCTCAGACGCAGGAACCCACATTCTTTCCTCGGGACCGTAACCTCTCCAGTGCACCAGATATTGGAGAGAGCGGCGGACCCGACGAGAATTAATAATTTTGGATATCTGAAATTCTAAATTACCATCCACGACAACTGGAGGGGGTGGCAGCGGTGACGGTTCTAGAGGTGGAACATATTTTTTGAGTAACGACTTATGAAAGACATTATGGATTTTAAAAGTCTGAGGCAACTCCAGGTGAAAAGCCACGGGGTTGATGATGGCTACAATCTTGTACGGACCAATAAACCTAGAACCCAGTTTCCAAGAGGGAACCTTCAATTTGATATTCCTAGTAGATAAGCACACATAGTCATTCACTCCTAGGTCCGGACCTGGCGACCGTCTCTTATCAGCCATGCATTTGTATTTACCTCCCATATTTTTCAAGTTAGCTTGCACCTTCTGCCATACCGATGAAAGAGATGACGAAAACCGTTCCTCTTCGGGAACCCCAGAAGACCCCCCCTCTTTGAAAGTACAAAATTGGGGATGAAAACCATATGCACCAAGAAATGGTGACTTGCCAGTGGATTCCTGACGGCGATTATTTATGGCAAACTCAGCTAAGGGTAAATATGACCACAACTCTTGGTTTTCAGACACAAAACATCTTAGATATGTCTCCAGGTTTTGGTTGGTACGCTCAGTCTGTCCATTCGACTGAGGATGGAAAGCTGAGGAAAAGGACAAGTGAACCCCCAAACGGGAACAAAAAGCTTTCCAAAATTTAGAAATAAACTGGGTTCCCCGATCCGAAACAACATCGGAGGGGACCCCGTGAAGCTTCACGATCTCACTGACGAATACCTGAGCAAGAGTTTTAGCATTAGGTAGTGCGGGTAATGCAATGAAGTGTGCCATTTTGCTAAACCTGTCCACTACTACCAAAATAACTGTTTTACCCGCAGACAAAGGTAAGTCAGTGATAAAATCCATAGACAGATGTGTCCATGGTCTATTGGGAATGACGAGTGGTAATAGAGACCCTGCAGGACGTGTATGTGAAACTTTTGCACGCGCACAGGTAGAACAAGAAGACACAAAATCCAATACATCCTGACGCAACCTTGGCCACCAAAAACGACGAGACAATAGCTCCAAGGTTGCTTTACCACCCGGGTGCCCAGCAAGTGCCGAATTATGATGTTCCTTTAATAATTCGAGACGTAGGTTCAACGGTACAAACAATTTCTCTGAGGGGCAAGAGACCGGGGCGTCCCCCTGGGCCTCTAACACCTTCCCCTCCAAAGCAGAGTGTACCACAGAGACAACCACTCCTCTTTGAAGATTGGGCACCGGATCACTCACATTACCCCCTCCAGGGAAACAACGAGATAGTGCATCAGCCTTGGTATTCTTTGCCCCAGGACGATAGGTAATCACAAAGTTAAACCTGGCAAAAAATAGCGACCACCTACCCTGTCTAGGGGTGAGACGCTTAGCTGATTTGAGGTACAGCAGATTTTTGTGGTCTGTAAACACAGTGACGGGGTGGACTGCCCCCTCTAAGAAGTGACGCCACTCCTCAAACGCAAGTTTAATAGCTAACAGTTCCCTATTGCCAATATCGTAGTTCTGTTCTGCTGCAGATAGTTTTTTAGAAAAGAAAGCACAAGGACGCCATTTGCCAGGAGACGGACCCTGAGACAGCACAGCCCCCACTCCCACCTCTGATGCATCGACTTCAACAATACAGGGAGTGCAGAATTATTAGGCAAGTTGTATTTTTGAGGATTAATTTTATTATTGAACAACAACCATGTTCTCAATGAACCCAAAAAACTCATTAATATCAAAGCTGAATATTTTGGGAAGTAGTTTTTAGTTTTAGCTATTTTAGGGGGATATCTGTGTGTGCAAGTGACTATTACTGTACATAATCATTAGGCAACTTAACATAAAACAAATATATACCCATTTCAATTTTTTATTTTTACCAGTGAAACCAATATAACATCTCAACATTCACAAATATACATTTCTGACATTCAAAAACAAAACAAAAACAAATCAGTGACCAATATAGCCACCTTTCTTTGCAAGGACACTCAAAAGCCTGCCATCCATGGATTCTGTCAGTGTTTTGATCTGTTCACCATCAACATTGCGTGCAGCAGCAACCACAGCCTCCCAGACACTGTTCAGAGAGGTGTACTGTTTTCCCTCCTTGTAAATCTCACATTTGATGATGGACCACAGGTTCTCAATGGGGTTCAGATCAGGTGAACAAGGAGGCCATGTCATTAGATTTTCTTCTTTTATACCCTTTCTTGCCAGCTACGCTGTGGAGTACTTGGACGCGTGTGATGGAGCATTGTCCTGCATGAAAATCATGTTTTTCTTACCTTGCAGACTTCTTCCTGTACCACTGCTTGAAGAAGGTGTCTTCCAGAAACTGGCAGTAGGACTGGGAGTTGAGCTTGACTCCATCCTCAACCCAAAAAGGCCCCACAAGCTCATCTTTGATGATACCAGCCCAAACCAGTACTCCACCTCCACCTTGCTGGCGTCTGAGTCGGACTGGAGCTCTCTGCCCTTTACCAATCCAGCCATCTGGCCCATCAAGACTCACTCTCATTTCATCAGTCCATAAAACCTTAGAAAAATCAGTCTTGAGATATTTGTTGGCCCAGTCTTGACGTTTCAGCTTGTGTGTCTTGTTCAGTGGTGGTCGTCTTTCAGCCTTTCTTACCTTGGCCATGTCTCTGAGTATTGCACACCTTGTGCTTTTGGGCACTCCAGTGATGTTGCAGCTCTGAAATATGGCCAAACTGGTGGCAAGTGGCATCTTGGCAGCTGCACGCTTGACTTTTCTCAGTTCATGGGCAGTTATTTTGCGCCTTGGTTTTTCCACACGCTTCTTGCGACCCTGTTGACTATTTTGAATGAAACGCTTGATTGTTCGATGATCACGCTTCAGAAGCTTTGCAATTTTAAGAGTGCTGCATCCCTCTGCAAGATATCTCACTATTTTTGACTTTTCTGAGCCTGTCAAGTCCTTCTTTTGACCCATTTTGCCAAAGGAAAGGAAGTTGCCTAATAATTATGCACACCTGATATAGGGTGTTGATGTCATTAGACCACACCCCTTCTCATTACAGAGATGCACATCACCTAATATGCTTAATTGGTAGTAGGCTTTCGAGCCTATACAGCTTGGAGTAAGACAACATGCATAAAGAGAATGATGTGGTCAAAATACTCATTTGCCTAATAATTCTGCACGTAGTGTAAAAGGCTGAGAGACATCAGGTTGGACTAGTACAGGTGCTGAGGTAAACCTCTCTTTTAGAGAGGAAAAAGCAACTTTAGCGGCGTCAGACCATTTAGAAAAATCAGTCCCCTTCCTAGTCATGTCAGTAAGGGGTTTTACGATCACCGAATAATTTTGAATGAATTTCCTATAGAAATTCGCGAAGCCCAAGAACCGTTGTAGTGCTTTGAGGTTCTCAGGAAGATCCCAATCCAAAATTGCCTGGACCTTCCTAGGATCCATACGGAAACCTGACGCAGATAAATAATAACCTAGGAATTGTATCTCCTGAACGGCAAAAACACATTTTTCAATTTTAGCATATAATTCATTCGTCCGTAGGACCTGTAGTACTTGTCTGACATGCTCCTCATGTGTTCTCAGATCAGACGAATAAATTAAGATATCATCTAGGTATATTACCACAAACCTGCCTATTAGATGACTAAAAATGTCATTAACGAAATGTTGAAAGACGGCAGGAGCATTGGTCAGGCCGAAAGGCATAACTAGATTTTCATAATGCCCCTCAGGGGTGTTAAAAGCTGTTTTCCACTCATCCCCCTCTTTAATACGAATCAGATTGTAGGCCCCCCTAAGATCGAGTTTGGAGAACCACCTAGCACCCGCAATCTGGTTAAACAGGTCAGGAATGAGAGGAAGAGGGTATGGGTCTCGGATGATTATCCGATTTAATTCACGAAAATCTAGGCAAAGACGCAGGCCCCCATCTTTCTTTTTAACAAAGAAAAACCCTGCAGCCACGGGTGAAGAAGAGGGTCTGATGTGTCCCTTAGCCAAACTCTCTGAGATATAATCCTTCATGGCTTGTCTCTCTGGACCTGAAAGATTATATAACCTGGTCTTGGGTAATTTTGCGCCGGGAATAAGGTTAACCGGGCAATCATAAGGACGATGAGGTGGTAACTTCTGACAACCCTTTTCAGAAAAAACGTCCTCAAAGTCCGAAACAAAAGTTGGTAGGGTAGCTATGGAGGCGACTAAGCAATTGCTATTTAAGCAATTTTCTCTGCACGGCTCACTCCACTCCAATATCTCCCTGGCCTGCCAATCCACCACTGGATTGTGCGCTACCAACCAGGGAAGACCCAGCACTACCGGAGCGGGAAGCCCCTCCAGAACATAACATGAGAGCATCTCGTTATGGTGGTCCCCTACCCGAAGGTGTAAGTTATGAACAATGTGGGTGAGATTTCTCTGAGACAGAGGAGCAGAATCAATAGCAAATATGGGAATAGGTCTCTGTAGTGTACAGAGAGACAAACCCATAGTGCGGGCAAAATGGGCATCTATCAAATTTACCCCTGCTCCACTGTCTAGAAAGAAAGAAATAGTCTCTGTCTCATCACCAAAAACAATAACCGCTGGCAACACAAATTGTGATGTACGTATGGAGGAAACGTATACCCCCCGGCTGACATCCTCCACACAGCCTGGGGTTAGTAGTTTTCCGACGTTTTTTTTGTTTCTGAGGAAGGAGGGACAGACATTAATGAAATGACCCCTCTCCCCACAAAAAAAACAAACCCCACGCCTACGGCGAACCACAGGAGGACGGACCTGACGAGTAGTTCCTCCTAGCTGCATAGGCTCGTCTAAGTCCGTACAGACTAACTGCTGCTTGGGAGGGGTTACCAATGGCTCCGTTTTTTTCAACCTGTCCCTAAGGCGTCTATCTATACGGATAGAAAGGGACATAACTGCATCAAGGGAAAAGGGGGTCTCATACAATGCAAGCGCATCCTTAACCCTTTCGGATAACCAAGAGCAGAACTGACTCCTGAGAGCCGGGTCGTTCCATTGGGTATTCGTAGCCCATCTACGGAAGTCAGAGCAATACTCCTCTACCGGCCGCTCTCCTTGTAGGAGTCTCCGTAATTTTGATTCAGCCAGTGCGACTCGGTCAGGGTCGTCATATATGAGACCCAAGGCCCCGAAAAACTCATCCACTGACCGAAGCGCCTGAGAATCAGTAGGTAAAGAGAACGCCCAGGACTGCGGGTCCCCCTGCAGCAGGGAAATAACAACCCCCACCCGCTGTTCTTCATTACCAGAGGAGTAAGGGCGCAGTTTAAAGTATAATTTACAGGCCTCACGGAAAATCAAAAACTTGTCCCTTCCCCCAGAAAATCTGTCAGGGAGAGGGACCTTGGGTTCCACAACAACCTGGTTACCAGTAGCAACCGCTGGGCTTGCGGTCTGTTGTAATTGCTGCTGTTGCTGGAGGACCGATGCCTTCAATCCTGCCACCTCCAAAGACAGGCCATTATTTTTTTTTTTTACCTACACAAAAATAAGGGCCAGATATAATGTAATGACCGGCAACACGCACAGGGAGGAAAAAGGGAAAGCCCTGCCCAAGGGAAAGGGAAAGGTGGTGACCCCTAACTCTCCTTGCGGCTGGCACCTGACTGCCCTGACGTCCCTAGACGGGTTCCTCACCCGTGCGGCGATCACGTGCCTAAACCCTGGCTTTCCCTGAAATGAGCCCTAGATAGTGAACGGGCCTGTGGGATCGCTAGTCCTCACCACTGCACTAAGAGGGAAACACCAGGGAGAGGACAGACAAACACAGACAAACACAAACACCCAGGTGGACGACAACAACTGTCTACAAAGGTCCAACAGCGATCCGGAGGGTAGCGTTCTAAAGCAACAATCAGAGAACGCAGCAACACAGCTCCAGTGGGTCAGTATAGAAGTCCAGGCAGGAAGCTCTATATCTGGCAACCAGAGAAGTGGGAGAGGGGAATATAAGGAGGATTGGGAGTGCTGGACAAGGAACAGCTGAGAGAAGGAGCTACGGATCCCTGAGTGAACCAAAAAGGGTTGCAAAGCAAACCCAGAAAGCTACAATAAGGAAACATCCCTATCTTACATAGAGCGTGCAGCCAACCGCTGCGACCTCCTGACCCCGGGTACAACGGAGTCAGGCGTGGCTCTTGACACCCTCGTGACACAATCTGAGCCAGAATAATGTATGAAAGTTATGCATAAATTAACAATAAACTTGCTTAAGGCATGACAGCTCGGGCTCTCCCATTGACCTCTATTATACTCGGTCACCCGAGCATCCTGATGTGTTCGGCCAGAGCACCCGAGCACTTTGGTGCTCGATCAACACTAGTACTGATCCATCACATAAAATTCAGATTAACAAAACATTTAACTTAAGGTTATTATGTAACAAAACATGAAAAAATTCAAGAGGGGGATGAATACTTTTGCAAGGCACTGTAAGTTTAGCAGTAATTTTGTACATTTTAAAGGAAATTACCAAATCCAATTATTTTAGGGACCAATTCAGTTCTGAAGTGGCTTTGAGAGGCCTATATATTAGAAACACCCTATAAATCACCCCATTTTAAAAACTGCACCACTCAAAGTATTCAAAATGGCATTTCGGAAGTTTGTTAACCCTTTCTCAGGAATTAATGCAAAATGGTCAAATTTAAAAATGTCGTTAATTTGCAGGTTTCCAGTTTTAATCCACTTTTCTAGAACGCAGCGGTTGATAAAATAGAACTATTACTCCAAATTTATTACACTGATTCCACAGGTTTAGAAATGTCCCATATGTGGCCCTAGAGTGCTACCTAACTAAAATACTGGGCTCAGCAATGAAGGAGCACCTTGTGTATTTTTTTCAGACACCATTTTACATTGCAGAGGCCTTGAAGCGCTAAATAAAAAATTACATGTAGACAATAATATGTAGTTTTAGCTCAATATATATATATATATATATATATATATATTTTATAAGAGTTAATGCTGGAAGCCCCAGAGGAGCAGAGTAGAGGATAGGAGTAGTATTGGCCGAGGCTGCAATAATCCTTCGCAGTGGAAATCCTCACACCGATGATCTCTAGAGCCAGGCCAGTCATAGGAGGGTGCACCCTTTCTTCCCTTTGGTACACCCTAATGTCGGGGCTCCTGCCTGATGGTAGTTGGGGTGCCATTGATGTAAGTGCACTGGTTGGCAAATGGTGCTGGAGTCAGTAACCAAGCCAGTTGTAGAAGATAAATGTCTCTACTAAAGTGCATAATGGGAGTTGTAGTACATCCAGAGGTATCGAACACATGTTCCCAGATAACAATATATAGATATAGGCCAACATGGGGATTGTAGTACTCATTACCTCTATCTCTCCAAAGTCCCTTTCTGCACATTCAAAGGCTGACAATAATGTTCTTGCAATTCAGTAATCTGGCCATATTTCCCAGCTGAAGGGTAGGTGATGACTATACAGTGGCCCAGACTGTGTCCAGGTGTGAAGGGTGCTTTAGCAATGTCCCTCTCATTGCATTAAAGTCTCCATGAGGGTTTTTTCCTAGACTTTAATATACTAGAGACCTATTCTCTATTCATCAGTATCTGATTAGTGGGGGTTCAACACCTGCCCCCCCCCCCCCCCCCGCTGATCAGCTGTTTGAGAAGGCAGTGGCACTCGCAGTAGTGCTACAGATTTCTTGCTGCTTTGGCCAGTGATGACAAGTTCATCAGTCACATGGCCTAGGCACAACTCAGCCCCTTAGAAGTGAATGGGGCTGAGCTGTGATACCAAGCACAGCCACTATACAATGTACGGCACGATGCTTGGTGAGCACAGAGTAGGCCGCAGTGCTCTCAGGAGCGCCGGTGCCTTCTCAAACAGCTGATCGTGGGTCGTCCTGAGTGTGAGACCCCCACCAATCAGATACTGATGACCTATCCAGAGGACTGAGCACTCTCTATGGATCTCTCAGAGATATAGGTTCTCTGGAGTTCGCACCTAGTACACTGAGGAGTGAGCACATATAGCTCCCTCACTTCCTCAGCTAAAATAGGACTGAGATAGGGGCAGACCTAAGCTCATCATCTAGCTTCCTACAGAGGCAGAGTTAGGCAAGTAGCCTATTCTGGGGTACTGCATTAACAGTAGAAATGCACCCCAAACATGGTTATGCCATTTCTTATGAATATGGCAATACCGCAGATGTGGTTGTAACCTGCTGTTTGGGTACACAGCAGGGCTCATAAACCCAGATTTTACTGGAATGGGTTAGTGGAAACCCCAAGAAATAACCCAATTTCTAAACTACACTAAGGATGTAATGATGCTTTTGACTTCACAAGAGTTTCATAGAATTCATTAACATTGGGCTGAGTACTTCAAATATGGTCATAAACTGCTGTATGGGGACATGGCAGTACTCAGAAGGGAAGGAAAGGCACCTTAATTAATTTGCTGAAATGGTTTTTAAGAGCCATGATTTGTAATTTGGTTGTTGACTGAACTGTGTGAAGGCTCATTTTTTGGGGACAAGAACTAGATGTAGTAGATTTAATGGTAACATTTTGGGGTATAGTTGACTTTTTGATCACTTTTTGTATAATTTTTGGGGAACTTGAGGTGGGCAAAAATTGTAGCTCTGTCAATGTTTTTTCATTTTTATTTATATGTGGTTCTCCATGCAATATATATGATATGATAACTTTATTCTGCGGTTGATTATCGATGGTGATACCACACGTATAGAGTTTTTTTTAGGTTTTACTACTTTTGAATCATAAAATATATTTTTTTATTAAAAATCACTTGTATTTTGCATCGCCATATACTAACATCCATAACATTTTTATTTTTCCGTCAATGTAGCTATCTGGGGGTTTGTTTTTTGTAGGAAGGGGCGGTAGTTTTTATCTGTATTATTTTAGGTTACATGTGACTTTTTGATCTCTTTTTATTTCACTTTCTTGGGAGGTCAGGTTGGTAAAAATTGCAATTCTGTCAGTGTTTTTAATAAAATTACATTTGGGGTTCACCATGTGGTATATACAGTATGATGTTATCATCTATTGCAATGTACTGTGCTTTTCCCTACCAGAGCCTTCCTCTAACAGGGCCAGGTGGGCTTCAATAAATGGCAGGCCCGGAGGCCTTGGCTGCCAAAGCACCCATCAGGACCCTGTGATCACTTTACAGGGGCCTGATGGGGGAGAGAGAGGGAGATTGCTTCCTCTGTAGACTCCTTAGAGGCCGCGGTCAGGTTAAAGAACTGGGATTTGTGCCAGCACTAATCTTGGCTGTTCCAGCAGGATGGCACCTATATGTTACAGCTGACACCTGCTGCTGCCCTCAATATACGGCATGATGAACTAAGGTTTAGCTTGCCATGCCTTATATTTACGCCAAGATGTGGGAACAGGTTAAAATGGTTGGAGCTCTGATTTTCTGACACAGAGCTCCAAATTTTCTGCATAAACATAGCGTTAAATGATACATTTCTGTCTGCCTGCTGTCACCACTAGGGGAGCTTAAAGGGGGTTCTCTCGGACTTTTATATTGATAGCCACCACTAGAGGGAGCTTAGGAGCCTACTTAATAACTATGCAATAAGCTCTTAAAGAGGACCTTTCACTAGTTTAAAAACTAGACTCCCAGGCTATGAGCTGTGCGCTACGATTGGCCAGTGCTGCAGCAAGGGACAACCCTAATACAAAAACTCTGCCCAGTACAACAGAGGGAGCTGCAGACACCGGAGCCTATACCGGGCGAACGGAGTGGCGCCCAGACATACTAGTAAGTGCAGGGGGACCCCTGGGTGCCGCTCTGCCCACTGATATAGTTAGTTTTTAGTTTTTAAACTAGTGAAAGGTCCTTAGGATAGGCCATAAATATCAGACTCCAACTCCTGGCACCCTTGTCGATCAGTTGTTCTGCAGTAGCTCAAGTACCATAAATACATAGATTCTGTTTCCTGTGCCTGTTTCCAGTGCCTGAGCTACTGAAATACCGACGCTTTGCTGGGAGTAGGGCCCCCACTATTCTTATATTGATGACCTATCCTAAGGATAGGCCATCATTATAAAAACCCCAGAGAACAACTTTAAGAGCTTACTGCATACTTACGTAGTAGACTCCTAAGCTCCCTCTAGTGGTGGCTGCAAGAAGTAAGAATCTTATCATTTGGCTTTATGACTTTGCAGAGTCCTACTGTATAAAAAGATTTTGTTAATCAGCTTAGAAAGATGGACCTATAATACACATAAGTCACAATGCACTACCAAAGAATACATGTTCCTTAGGGAAATGAAAGGTACTATAAGAAATTGAAGTGCATGGGATCAGCCTCTGTTCACTACACAATGAGCAGAGCTTGTGTCCAAACGATGGACACTACAGCAGAACCCAACAGAACCTGTTAGATGGGGTCGGTCGCCGCTGGTGTCTGCTGCGTGACATAATTGGCAATACATCATGGTGCCTGTTTTGTAACAGAAATCTTGACGCACAATGTCAACAGGGTCTTAGATAATTGTCGTTAGCTCCCATCAACACTTTAATGTGTGTGGGACAGTCCAACTGCTGTTGGGGAAAGAAATGATCAGACTTGTATGTTGACATACCTGACATACATGTTCTCCAATAGGTACATAGAGGGGGTTTATGTGGCAGCCACACATCTCCTCTTCCTATGGCGATAGACATCACTGGATTTCTTCTACTTACCACCGACAATCAGAGCTCTGAGCAAAAAGAATTGACACCTGATTATAGAAACTCTTCTGCCACATATTGAAGTTTTTGTGTTGTTGAAGGTACTGATAAATACTTAAAGGAAATGTGTCATGTCATGTGTACAGCATAGATATGTATATATGGCACAGCCAGGGTTATCCGCCCTTGTAGGAGGTTAGATGCGGGCTGTCCCCACCTCTAACCTAAGATCAGTCTAGACTGGAGTTTAAAGACAAAGGAGGCATGGCCAAGCATTGAAGTCAGTAACCCACTAACTAAGCTGTTATAACTTTGACACTGGTAAGACACCCTTCACACCTGGCCAGTCGTATCTCTAAAACCCTGTATCCCTCAGAGGACATTACAGCCACCATAGAAAGAGTACTATTACCCACCATAGATTTTACAGGGAGAGACGGGACAGACAGAGAGAGAAGAGGGCCATACATTGTTATCTGGGAAGAATTGCGCTGTGTACAGTTGTAACTGCGCTTTGCTATTGTTGGAAGTAATACAACTCCTATTTTTCTCTACAGTAAAGAGAGATGTTCATTCTGTTAAATCTGGCCTGGATACCGACTTCTGCACCCTATGCCAGCCATTGCACTCTACATACACTGCCTTGTACTGATATAATCAGTTAACCTCACAGGCACCCCAACCTACCATCAGGCAGGAACCCCAGAACCAAGGTGTGTCCTGGGGGAAGAAAAAGTGCACCTTCCTCTCACTGCATGGCCCCAGGGAGCAACGGTGTGAGGAAAGCCACCGTGATTGAGAGCCACTACCACTCCCATTCTCAGCTCCAGCTACTCTTGGGCCACTTCAAATGCTGTTAACAGCAGCTCAGTCAAGATGGCCATCCCCATAATCATGTACAGAACATAGGATCAAAAGTCCATAACCATAAAATAAAAACTGATAAAAAAAAACAAAAAAACTTGTGTCACTGTTTGGGTTTAATTGGCAGATGCTGAATTTCCTTTAGATATTGCAAATGTCCAGAAAGCACTTGAGCCCTTTAACCTAACAATTCAGCCCTGCATACTTTACTGTACTGTATGTCTCACGGCTAAAGACCACAGTGAAGTCCTGCCTGCAAAGGCCTTGTTCACACATCAGTTTTTTGATCAGTTATTGTGAGCCAAAACCAGGTGTGGGATATAAACGCAGAACTGTTGCAGATCTTTTCATTATACCTTATCTCTGAGTAGCCTCCACTCCTGGTTTTGGCTCACAAAAGCTAATGGAAATAACTGATCATATAACTGATGTGTGAACAAGGCCTTAGCAACTAGTGAAAGTGAATGGTGTTGTGGAGCCCACAAATTGCTGTGATCAAAACACAACAGTAGCAAGAAATCCAAACTTGCGGGATTTCTTGCGACTGTCGGGCCACTGAATCCTGCAGGTCCCATTGCGACCACATTTACTTTTTGCTAGTTGTGATTCTGTAGCGTGACACTGTGATCTTTGCTGTGCAACGTGTGCAGAGGCCACGCCGCATAGCCCCAGCCTAACAGTGCAAAAACATTTTTTAATAAATGCATAAAAATTGATTTTTTTCAATGAAATGCTTACTATGTACATGGCAAAATGATGCCAAAAAACACAGCTTGTCTTTTCGAAAAACAAGATCTCATACAGCTGTAAAAGTAAAAAAGTTACGGCCATAATAATATATGTTGGTTTGCACCTTTAAGTATAAAAGTAGACCAGGGGGTTGCCTGGCGTAGATTGCGACTTTGTTGCAATTTTTGCAAAAGTCGCACTTTGTAAATGAGCCATAATCCAGGCCTAATCTCAGTTTTAGCTCTCACACATAGACCACTTTGAAAAGTGGCAAGGAACACCAAATACAGCAACAACCAAAGGAGTATATATAATTCCTTGCATATAAAATATATATTTATTAGTAATTAAAAGAGTGTACAAAACACTATCATTAATGACATATAGTACGAATTTCCAAAGTTTTAAATACTGCATCTATAGCGTCCAATTACTTGTATAATACATCCACATGGGTGACAATTCAGTATAGGAGGGAAACACAATGTGCGTAACTTAATGAACTGCAGGGTATGGTAATCCCTGCTAAAATAAAGTGCAAGTGTGTCTCAATATCTGTCTCATGCAATGTAAAGTGACTAACGCATAATGATGGACAAGATCTGTGATCTGTCAATACCTGTGTGGTGACGATATAGATGAAGGTTCCGCTCCTTGACCCGCGTTTCGTCGTCAGTGACTTCCTATAGATGCAGTATTTAAAACTTTGGAAACTCGTACTATATGTCATTAACGATAGTGTTTAGTACACTCTTTTAATTACTAATAAATATATATTTTATATGCAAGAAATTATATATAAAAATAGAATAAAAAGTAGAGGGGCACTCCTTAAATGGGAACAGAAAACGGTAGTCAGAATAAAATATTATCTAAATAGATATTTAATATACGCATCACATATAAAGTTAAAAAACCACATCAATTAATTAAAATAAAACAAAAAGAACTGAACGATGGGGTCCTAATTATAACACAAAAGTTCAGGGGTTCATGGGACACTGTCCTCAGTGGAAATCAATCTCAATGAATCCACACACACCTAGTAGCGATATAAGAGGCGTGTGGTTAGATTGAATGAAGCAATATTGCCACACAATGTCCAGCTTCAGGCCTCCAGAGCAGGGAAATCGATGATAAAATCAAGTCCTGGAGAGAATGGCAGTAAGCACTTCTTACCGTGAGCCTGCAGTAGTCTCGCTGTGGTTGAGAGGAATGTCAGCCTAGCACAGCTGAACGCGGCGTCCCACGTGGTTCAGAGTCAAAGCGTGACGTCTCACGTGACTCACCAGCTGAAGCTATTGTAGCTGTAGTAGCGTCTCTCTTTGTGTTTCTGAACACCACCTCAGATGCGAGACTGGTTCTACGAATCACCCCGGCCGGCGTTGTCACTGCTCGGTCACTTGTAGTATCGGGGGAAAAGAAGACTCACTGTCCCAACTTGCCCAAACGCGTTTCAGGGTATACACCCCTTCCTCAGTGGTGGAGACAGTGAGCTCTGGACAACTTTTTATACCCTCCCAGGAAATTAATCACAGGTGATATTGTCCTAATTAGGACCTCAGGAACTCCCAATGTAAAAATCAGTGAAAGTTCAACAAAACATCAAATCCTGCCATGTTCATAGCATCGATGTGGTGGACATATTACAATCCAATTGAGAAATAAAATAAAATTAAAAAATACAAAAAAGCATATATCAACTTTTGCATCTTACAATGTACCTTCATGTGCGTACTCACACACACCTATCTATATAGGTATCTTATACAATGACATGCGAAGATCTCCACATTTATCAAAGAGATAAAAATGTTTAGTATACATAAAACATCCTATAAATCATTTCCTGCTCAAAAAATAGCAATGTAAATGCAATCACAATATTAATAACAATGGGAATGCACAAAAAACGCACATGCGGTCAGATGCGCTTTCAGTGCGTTTCTGATGCGTTTTCTCATCATGTTAAATTGCTTGAAACTCTCGAATGTAAAGAAGGGTGGATGTTAGGTACACTCGATGTTAGTTCTCTTTATACTGTAATTGAACATAAGATGGGGATTGACGCCTTAATGAAACAGCTTGAAAAGGATAACACTTTGGAAAAAGAACAAATGATGTATATTTTAGAAGGAGTAGATTATATCCTGTCACATAATTATTTTGCTTTTGAGCAGGATTTTTATCTGCAGTTGACAGGTACCGCCATGGGCACCAGATTCGCCCCCAGCTATGCCAACCTTTTCCTGGCTCAGTGGGAAAGTGAGACCATCAGTCATAGACTGGGGGGGAGTCTGGTGCTCTGGCGAAGATATATTGACGACATTCTGTTCATTTGGGAAGGTACTAAGGAGACCCTTGATGATTTCCTTATAGAAATCAATAGGAATGAAAAGAATTTGATTTTTACCCCAAAGACTAGCTACAAAGAAATCAAATTTTTAGATATTAAAGTAGCAATTGAGGGAACGGTGATAAAGTGCAGCACCTTTATCAAGGAAGTAGCTAGGAATAGCTTTATCCGCTTTTCCAGCTGCCATTTACCCAAATGGCTGTTAAACATACCTGTCAGCCAATTTCGACGATTGAAGCGGAATTGTACAGACCAGAGACAATTTGAAGTAGAAGCTGCTGCTCTTGGTCAACAGTTCGTTGAGAGAGAATATCCAGACCAGACAGTCAAGAATGCTCTAGATAAAGTCAGGGGCATGAATAGACAGGATTTCTTTGTCCCTAAATGTACATCCTTAACAGATGATATACTGAGGATGATTTTACCTTATCATTCACAGTACCGACAGGTGGAAAAAATCATCAGGAGACATTGGCACTTTCTCCTGGATGATAAGATTATAGGTTCATCTCTTACCAAAGATCCAAGAATTACATATACAAGAGCTCTTACACTGGCGGCAAAAGTAGCACCCACCCTAAAAAATAATAAGATAGGTCCAAATGAGGGCCACAATTGGCTTAGAACTGGTGGCTTTCATAGATGTGGGCGGTGTGGGAATTGTAAGGTAACTAATTTTGCCAGGAAAACCACAAGTGTTACCTCCACTCAGAATTCGTTCAGGCTTGACATTGATGAATGTCTGACCTGCGATTCAACGGATATCATCTACCTATTACAATGTAGTTGTCATAAACAATATATAGGAAGGACAAAGAGGACACTAAAGAAGAGAGTGGCGGAACATCTGACTAATATAAGAAAGGGATATTTGTTACATTCCCTCTCTAAACACTTTAAAGATATACATAATTGTGATCCTTCGTCCTTACAATTCTTTGCATTGGAGAGAGTCAAGAAACCATGGAGAGGTGGTAATCATATAGCTGCTATGTCCAGACAGGAATCACGTCGGATTTTTGAATTTGAATCCCTGATTCCCAGGGGCTTGAATGCCGAATGGGAACTTTTTGGATTCCTTTGAGAAATGGGTGGTAAGCCGGGTGGGGACGCTGATTCAGAGTTTTGCTGTTTTTTCCAGCACTCTGTTCCATCCTCCCTGCCCTGCTTGCCTCCCCTTCCTCCGTAGAACATGGATCTTCATTTGAATTTTACTGATTTGATTGCCTTTCCTTGAATATATACTTCTGTGAGTCTTATATATGGACATCTACCTTTGAGTAGGCCTTTTTAACCTTTTATTGGTAGATTTCACTATCTTTTTTATTATTTTTGGAAGAAAACGCATCAAAAACGCACCGAAAACGCACCTTACCGCATATGCGTTTTTTGTGCGTTTTTATCGTAATTAATGACGTGATCACATCTACATTTATATTCCTTTAGTTTTAACAATTTATAGGATATTGTATGCATACTAAATACCTTCAGTTCTAAAAAAATGTGGAGATCTTTTCCTTGGATCTTTATATAGATACCTGTTTAGATGGGTGTGTGCGAAAATGCACATGAAGGTCCATTGTAAGATGCAAGATTTGATATATGCGTCTTTATTGTTTCTGGAGAAAACGCATCAGAAACGCACTGAAAGCGCATCTGACCGCATGTGCGTTTTTTGTGCATTCCCATTGTTATTAATATTGTGATTGCATTTACATTGCTATTTTTTGAGCAGGAAATGATTTATAGGATGTTTTATGTATACTAAACATTTTTATCTCTTTGATAAATGTGGAGATCTTCGCATGTCATTGTATAAGATACCTATATAGATAGGTGTGTGTGAGTACGCACATGAAGGTACATTGTAAGATGCAAAAGTTGATATATGCTTTTTTGTATTTTTTAATTTTATTTTATTTCTCAATTGGATTGTAATATGTCCACCACATCGATGCTATGAACATGGCAGGATTTGATGTTTTGTTGAACTTTCACTGATTTTTACATTGGGAGTTCCTGAGGTCCTAATTAGGACAATATCACCTGTGATTAATTTCCTGGGAGGGTATAAAAAGTTGTCCAGAGCTCACTGTCTCCACCACTGAGGAAGGGGTGTATACCCTGAAACGCGTTTGGGCAAGTTGGGACAGTGAGTCTTCTTTTCCCCCGATACTACAAGTGACCGAGCAGTGACAACGCCGGCCGGGGTGATTCGTAGAACCAGTCTCGCATCTGAGGTGGTGTTCAGAAACACAAAGAGAGACGCTACTACAGCTACAATAGCTTCAGCTGGTGAGTCACGTGAGACGTCACGCTTTGACTCTGAACCACGTGGGACGCCGCGTTCAGCTGTGCTAGGCTGACATTCCTCTCAACCACAGCGAGACTACTACAGGCTCACGGTAAGAAGTGCTTACTGCCATTCTCTCCAGGACTTGATTTTATCATCGATTTCCCTGCTCTGGAGGCCTGAAGCTGGACATTGTGTGGCAATATTGCTTCATTCAATCTAACCACACGCCTCTTATATCGCTACTAGGTGTGTGTGGATTCATTGAGATTGATTTCCACTGAGGACAGTGTCCCATGAACCCCTGAACTTTTGTGTTATAATTAGGACCCCATCGTTCAGTTCTTTTTGTTTTATTTTAATTAATTGATGTGGTTTTTTAACTTTATATGTGATGCGTATATTAAATATCTATTTAGATAATATTTTATTCTGACTACCGTTTTCTGTTCCCATTTAAGGAGTGCCCCTCTACTTTTTATTCTATTTTTGTCTATTTACGGTCTGGGTGGACCAAGAGGTGAGCACCCATTTCCATCCGGTCTATAGGTTGAGCCGCTGTTCTCCAATATTTGCTATTCAAATTATATATACTCCTTTGGTTGTTGTTGTATGGAATTTTTGAGTAAGGAACACCAAATGTTGCAAATTCTGACCAAATGTGTGACTTTGGCTTGTCTGCATTTTGTTATTTATTTAGCTGGATTCTATTGGTTTAGTGTTTCCCTTAGGTCCTGTGCAGTTAGTGAGGAAGGAACTGTTGCCCAGTTGGGGGCCACCATTTAGGGAAGATCATCCAAGTTGACAGTGATACGGAATTGTACTTCCCTCTAATGGATGTGACAACTGCTGCCTCTGTCCTTCTTAAGGTAAAGTAACATGTGAGGGATTTTTGGTGTTCTTCGGTGGAAATTACAGAAAAATATAGATTTTTTTTTATAAAGAAAAAACACCAAAGAAAAGGAAAAAACAACTTGTGACAAAAAAGTCACAAAATAATATATACGGTGGATGAGGTATGAGGAGACTACAGAAACTTAGAACTGGTCTTGGAGGAGAAACTCATGCTTGGGCTTTAGTCAAACAAAGTGTTGATGCTTGACCTCTCAGCATAGCAAAAATGCCTCTTGTAGTTCAACAGTGAAGGTATTTATATGAAAACAAGTAATCTACGGTCTGCAGATCAGATATAACACAGATAATTCCCTTCTTATCCAGAGACATTAGTCAACATTAGATGCGGTTTCTTAATGATGATCATATGATGCCACCAACAAGGCTGCTCTTGTCAGTCTAAGTATCATTTCCTCTGATTTGGCCTTCGGCAGTAAACACTGATCATGTTCTTACCATTACTTATATGTCGCCTCAGGTAATCACCTCTTTGGATAATTTCTCTGAAAGTAACTTTTTCCTACTACATGAAATTGTGAAAACTTTAAAAAAATACTTTATACCATAACATGGTATGGATCGCTTGTTGTAATAGACCCAAAGCCTGTGGATTCACTACTGAAAGATTCGGCTTGACCACATATTCCCAACCTGTCTTGTCATGGAGAGCATTTGTGAATTCATATCCATGAAGGTCTTTATACTTGGCTATTTCCATAGTCTCACAAAGATTGAATGGAGTGGTGCTGCACAAGCATAACATTTAGATGGTGGACACAGAACCCCTGTTTCCGTGAACAGTGGCATGATGCAACATCCCGGCACTACATATATTTAAAGAACATGGAGGTCTTCTTTCTTTGAGAAAGTGGCCCTCCATGCAGAATCCGGAAGATTTTCCTACTCTTCGGAGAGTACAGGAGGTGTCTCCTTTTATAGGAGCCTCCAGGAGGTTTCAGGAGAGCTGGCAACTATAGTATGTAGATAGACAGACAGGTTGCTAACATAATATTCCTGCCCTACTAGTAGGACAAATGAAAAGGCGTTTCTAGGTTCTCAGCTGTGGGTTACAATCCATGACTTTAGATGGTCCTTGCACTGTCCTCATGCTTTATTCTTGTTAGGCGTAACAGAGTCTATGATTATAGCCTTGTGGGTACTTTGATAATGAATTTATTCTAGTTGGGAGTACATGGCTTAGCCCTGGTTGCCCCTAGTGTTGGTCGAGCACTAAAGTGCTTGTGTCCTCGAGCCGAACACCTCGGTATGCTCGGGTGCTCTACAGTCAATGGGAGAACCAGAGCATTAAACCAGGCACCCCTGCTCTGAAGAGGGGACGGTGTCTGGTTCACAGGAAAAGGTCAGAAATTGATGGAAACACCACTGAAATGGTTCGGGAACAGCATGCATCTTGGAGTCCCAGGTCGCTGCTGGGAACGATGTTGTCCGAGTAGTACGCCACTTTTACAGACTGACAATAATATGCACAAAACCAAAGATAAAATAGATTTTAGAGGAAAAATTGTTAGGAAACATTCTTTCCTGTATATTAAGTGCAAGTGCTGCCAGAAATTACAAGGAAGAGGCATTCCAATACAACCTGTATATCACATAAAGGAGGGCCTCATTCACATTGTGGTACAATTGTTCAGGTAGTGGGACTCCTACACTCATAAAGCCTATGCACTAAGTGAAAGGGCTGCCAAAAATTACAAGGAACCGGCACTACAAAACAAAATTTATTACACATAAAGGAGGACATCCTTCACACCCTTGAAAAATTATGATTGATGGCCTGCTGGTGACCCTCAAAAACTATTGGAGCAAGGGCCTGGCCTGCTGATCTGACCATCTAAAACATTAGGGGAGAGGGCCTGATGCTGATGTGACCATCTCAAACATTAGGGGTGAGGGTCTGCTGCTTAGCTGATCGTCTAAAACATTAGGGGCGAGTACCTGCAGCTGATCTGACCATCTAAAACATTAGGGGCGAGGGCCTGCTGCTGATCTGACCATCTAAAACATTAGGGGTGAGGGTTTGCTGCTGAGCTGACCATCTAAAACATTAGGGGTAAGGGCCTGCTGTTGAGCTGACCCTCTAAAACATTAGGGGCGAGGGCCTGCTGGTGACCCTCAAAAACATTATGAACAAGGGCCTGCTGGTCAACCTCTAAAACATTATGGGCGAGAGCCTGCTGGTGACCATCAAGAACATTATGGGCGAGGTCCTGCTGGTGAACCTCTAAAACATTATGGGCGAGGACCTGCTGGTGACCCTCTAAAACATTAGGAGCGAGGGAAACCTAATAAGCATATTGATATGATGGAGGAGGAGGACGAGAAAAAGGAGATTAAACCATATACCCATTTTAGTGGTGGAAGGGGTGCATGTGAATACAGTGTATTCAATACACACTAAAAGCCACATTTAGAGTGCCTTTATTATCAGCCGCATTCCTCTGGTGGAGTAGAGAGGTCAGGGGCAATCCAGGCCTTGTTCATTTTTATAAAAGTCAACCGGTCATGGTCGTGACTCCTGAACCGCATGCTGTTGCCGGCGGTTTGGTTTCGTTGTTCAACCCCAGGTGAGGGCCGCTAGTATGTTGCATCACTTGTGGTTGCCGCTGGCAACATGTTATTTTGTATGTCGCAGTATTGCAGCCTGAGCTGGTGCTAGGCTGCTTGCTGCTATGTGCATGCGGTTGCACCTGGCAACCTGCCTTTATATGTGTGCATATTCCCTGTTTGGTGTGCACAGGGTTTGAGTTGTATGCGCTTCCCCTTTAAGTTGATGTCTTCCCTTCCCTGGTGTTGGAAGGGTTAACTTCCTTTCTAGTGTGTGTGCACTGGGTGTGTCTGATTGTGGGTGTGACTACATGGGCTATAAAGCCTCAGTTAAGACCTGATGTCTGAGGGGTACTCCAGCCTTGTAGTAAGCTGGAGGCACTCTCCTGGTCCCATATACCATCTCCAGTGAGGGCCACCCTTGTGGTCATAAATTGTGATACAAAATGTTGTTATGTGATGTTAAGTTTATGTCTATGTGGTGTCTGTTATTATTGCAGCTATGGTTCTAGGTCCCTGTGTGTTTATGTGTGCTGTGTCCTTTTATGTCTGTGTGTGGACTTCAGCACTTGTGTCCAGGGATCCAGTCAGTGTGTCTGTGGCAGGTAGAGGTGCAAGTCTTTCACTCTCCTGCCATATCCATAGTCTGTTTATGGTTATATCCCATTGCAACTCAGCCAGTTTAGACTCCTGTTTCTCCGCATCCAGGAGGAACAGGTGGTCTACCGAGCTCCTAGTTCAGGGATCGGCGGAGGGTGAGTAGGGATCCGAGGTTCCTGAGCATGGACCCTCCTACCTTCAAGGTCGGCTCATGTAGCTAGGAGTTAGGGTCGGATTAGGGATGCGTTAGAAGGTGACCTGCTCCCTTATTCTGTTGTCCTGGCCGAGCAGCAACTAACATCACATGGCATCGCACGGCTGAGGGTTTTCCCCGCCCTCAGCCGTGACAGTGACACTAGGCTGTGCATCAGGTTGAGGGTGCTGGCGGGGTGTTATAAAACTGTCCCAGGCCTTGGAGAGTGTTGCCCTGCCTCTGTTGGAACTGCTGTGTGTTCCCCTTGTCTGCCCTCCTCGGTTGGCCAAGGAACTTCGTACTCTGCAGCCAGCGTTGTCAGCTGGAAATTTTTTAAGCAATTTTTCCACAAGGACCTTCTGGTATTGCACCATTTTGCTCGTCCTCTTCATCACAGGAATGAGAGATGAGACATTCTCTTTGTAGCGGGGGTCACAACCAATAATCGGTGTTGGCCAAAATGCGTACAACGTGAGGGTCCCGGGAAAGGCAGCCTAACATAAAGTGAGCCATGTGTGCCAGAGTCCCAACAGACAAAACTTTGCTGTCCTCATCAGGAGGATGACTCTCAATCTCCTCATCCTCTTCCTCCTCTTCTACCCATCCACGCTGAACAGATGGAATAAAACTTCCATGGGTACTACCCTTTGTAGCAGAGGCAACCGTCTCCTGCTTCTCCTCCTCCTCATCCAATTTGCGCAGAAAAGACAAACTGAGGGTGGTCTGGCTATCACCCTGTGTAATGTCTTCCCCCATTTCCACCTCTTCCACATGCAAAGCGTCTGCCTTAATTGTGAGCAGCGAGTGTTTGAGTAGACACAGAAGTGGGATGTTACGCTGATAAAAGCGTTATCACTGCTCACCATCTGTGTTGATTCCTCAAAGTTATTTAAAACCTCACAGAGGTCAGACATCAATGCCCTTTTGTCGCTGAAGCTGACTGGAAAGATAACGACTATGTTGCTGCTGGTATTCCACTACTGCCCTATGCTGCTCACAATGCTTGGCCAACATGTGGAACGTAGAGTTCCAGCGTGTGCTCACGTCGCACAACAGCTAGTGAGCTGGCAATTTCAAGCGCTGCTGCAGCGTTGCCAGACCGGCGGAAGCTGTTGATGACTTGCGGAAATGGGCTCTCACGTGGTGCACCTTCACCAGTAGCTCAGGCAAATTGGGGTAGGTTTTGAGAAACTGCTGAACTACTAGGCTGAACACATGGGCTAGGCATGGTATGTGTGTGAGCTTGCCGAGCTCTAAAGCCGCCACCAAGTTAGGGCCTTTATCAGACACAACCATGCCTGGTTCTAGGTTGAGTGGCGAGAGGCACAGCTCAGTCTGGTTCCTTATCCCCTTCCACAGCCCTGCGTTGGTGTGCTGTTTGTCACCTAAGCAGATCAGTTTAAGCACGGCCTGTTGCAGCTCTTCCAGCTACTGACTGATGTATGACTGGTGCTGCAAGATGATAATTCAGAGGTGGAAGTGGAGGAGGAGGCGGAGGAGGAGAAAGGAGGGGTTGCAGCCACTAACGTAGGTGGTGGCGGAAACCCTGATGGAAGTATGGTAGGGCCCGCAATCCTTGGCGTTGGTAGAACCTGTGCCATCCCAGGGTACGACTCGCTCCCAGCCTCCACAATGTTCACCCAGTGTGCCGTCAGGGAAATGTAGCATCCCTGGCCAAAAGCACTTGTCTATGTGTCAGTCGTAAAGTGGACCTTCCCAATAACTACGTTGGTCAGGGCACGGGTGATGTTACGGAATTGCATAATGAGCACTGTGTATTACTTACAACTACAAGCGCTCGCCGCTCGGTAGGTAGCAGAGAGGAGGGAGGAGGCAGGCCGGGAGGACGATCGCTGGCAGTGTGAGACATAGGTCAAGCGCCTGCGCCACCCACTTTATGAATGAAGCAGGCGGCGTGGGCGCATGACGTATGACTCACGCTGCCAGCGCCCGTCCTCCCGGCCTGCCTCCTCTCTCCTCTCTGCTACCTACCGAGCGGCGAGCGCTTGTAGTTGTAAGTAATACACAGCGTTCATTATGCAATTATATACATAACAATTAACTATTAGAGATACGATTATACAGTGAGCGGGGCCCGTGTAGTAGAATACAGTCACTGCACGGGCCCCCAGCCCCTCCCTCACAGCTGATACACCTGCCGCGCTGCATCGCGGCGGGTGTATTATTGAAAACTCGGCAAAATCAGCAGCATTCGCCCTATAAGACGCACTGCTATTTTCCCCCCACTTTTGGGGGGGGGGGGGGGAAAGTGCCTCTTATAAGGCGAAAAATACGGTACTTTCTGTTTGGCGGTGCCTTTTACCACCAGCTCAAGGGCACTGCAATGGGGAGCCCATGTCCTCCATTGTATACTAAGTTGTTCCTGGGCTGGTGGGAAAGGACTACGGTCTTCAGTGACCCACTGGCCCATGTGACTAAGAATGTGGTCACATGGGCCAGATTAATCAATGACATCTTTCTGCTATGGAAAGGGGAAGCTGAAGAATTGCAACAGTTTGTGGGTATCCTCAATATCAATGATGTTGGATTGAGATTTACCTCGGAGATAAAAAAGGACACCCTCCCATTCCTGGATATTGTCATCATGAGAGGGAATCAGGGGGAACTTCTGACTAAAACCTATAGAAAACCTACATCTACCAATTCTCTGTTGAATTGGGATAGTCACCATCCCCTCTCCTTGAAAAAGGGTATCCCTACCGGGCAATATTTGCGGATGAGGAGGAACTGCTCTACTCTGAGCGATTACAAGCAGCAAGCAGGAGACCTACGAGATAGATTTAGGGAAAAGGGCTATCCTGAATCTACCAGCCCGCTCTATAAGTCGAACAGAACTGCTTTACCACAAAAAACACAAAAAAACACAAACTGCAGATAACCTTATACGTTTGCTAGGCACCTATGATGGTGCCGCAAGGGAAGTTAGGAATATAATTTCTAAACATTGGGGTATTTCACTACTGGACCCTGACATCAAACAAATTGTTGCACAAATTGCACAAATCACCTATCGTAGGGGTCGCAGCCTACGAGATTGCTTAGTTCGCAGCCACTTTAGCGAGGCTAGCGAAAGTGTGGGATCGTGGCTTAAACTACTGGAGGGCTGCTTTCGCTGCAGTGGTTGCGTTGCTTGCCTCTTCATCACCAGGGGCTGTGAATTTTACAGCAATGTAACAGGTAAGATCTATTCAATCAAGTGTTTTCTTAACTGTAGGTCTAAGGGAGTCATCTACAAGGCAACTTGTCAATGCGGCCTTGAATACGTGGGCAAAACCACCCGGGAATTTCGAAGACGGGTGGGGGAACATCTTGGCGACATGAGACATGGTAGAGACACCCCTTTAGCCAAACATGTAGAACTGAGCCACAATGGTGACTTTGCGGGTATGACATTCATGGCTATTGAACACATCCCTCCCCTGAAGAGAGGAGGAGACTGGGATAGGAAAATACTACAAAGGGAGACATGGTGGATATTCGAACTGAGGACCTCTCAACCAAATGGCCTCAATGAGCAACTCTCATTTGGTTGCTACATTGAGGAAACAAGGTCGTCCCATTGGCTATCTGTATCCCCCTGTTTAGTAGCTTCTTCTGAGAGCAATTGTTCACATTGAGTACATTCATTTTTACTAATTCTTTCAATTGGCGTGTCCATAACACACATCAGGGCTACTGTTCTGTGTGTTTTGTACATGCACAAGGGTTAAATTGTCGCTGTGGGTCCATATGCTTGACCACTTCAGGCTACATACTGTCCTAACTTTCTTGTTGATATTTTCCTTGTGTTCCGAATGTACACAAGGGTCTATCTGCCGCTATGGGTCAATATTTCTGATCACTGTAGGCTTTAATGAGTAGCATTATATCTATTTACTTACCCTTCTAACTGATATGTCGTCCTTTGAACCTGCTCTAATACCCTGGTAGAGCCTTCTTTGATTCTATAGAAGTGACGCACCTTGCTTGGCCATCAATGCCATTATGAATAGTCGATTTAGGGAGTTTGAGTTAGCCCATCTCTAGAACTCCCTACTTCCATATCCCCGCCCCTTTACGCTATCCAACCTATCTCTTCTCCACATTGTGATAGGGAAGGATAACGGGAAACACTGACACACCTTCAGTGTGTGTCCCGATCTTGTGACATCCTTCTGTGACGCGTGGAACTTGTGACCATTTACGTCACGACCCGCGTGACGGATCATGTGATCCAAGGGGTGTACCTATTCAAGCCCGCGCTGTTTTAAAGAACGCCAGCACGGGCATTCGCTTCCGTCACTGCGATACACAGGAGAGGAGCAGACCATGGTTTTCGTATACATGGAGAGCTAAGTATTTGTTTTACCTGCATTGCTGCTATTTTCTTGTTCGCCCCAGCATACTTGGAAGCGCCTTGGATTGGATGTTTGTCCATTGTGTGTACTTGTGTACCTTATGGTGTCTATTGGTCCCCTGATGACCTGGCTGACTGCCAGTCGGGACTTTTTTCATTTTAATACTGTCTGTGTGTTCCCTGGTGAGTGTTACCTTTGTATTCTGACGAAGCTGGGCAGTCACTGTCACTGCTTTCAAGGGACAGTGAGGGACATATAGTGAGGGCTTCAATCTTGAGTTAGATATTAAGGATAAATTAGGGGAAGAGACCCAGCATCTGTCTCTTTATTTGTATCCCTATATTTCTAAAACTCACCCTCCTAGCAAGCGTGTACATCTCACATTTGCTCCTACTCTTTACCATACTATATTATTTGGTGGTGCATGACTACTGATGCATGCAGTTTCTAGTCTGATAATTATTGGGCCTATTAATTTAACATTGACTATTAAAAGTTACTTTTTAAGGTGACCCCACAACTCAGTTATATTTCCAATACGTATGGGTGCCATATTATTATTACTGTAGTGACTGGTAATAACTCCGGTTAAGTTATTAATTTTAATTTATATATCTTCTTTCACCAAATAATGATTGAGGGCTGCGATACACCTGCTTCCACAAAATACTGATTGAGGGTTGCTATATACCCGTTTCTGCCAAATACTGATTGAGGGGTGCCATATACCTTCTTCAACAAAATACTGATTAAGGGGTGCTATTGCTATATGCCTTCTTCCACCAAATAATGATTGAGGGCTGCGATACACCTACTTCCACAAAATACTGATTGAGGGGTGCCATATACCTGTTTCCGACAAATACTGATTGAGGGGTGCCATATACTTGTTTCCGACAAATACTGATTGAGGGGTGCCATATACCTGTTTTCACCAAATACTAATTGAGGGGTGCCATATACCTTCTTCCACAAAATACTGATTAAGGGGTGCTACTGCTATATACCTTCTTCCACCAAATACTGGTTGAGGGCTGCGATACACATGCTTCCACAAAATACTGTTTAAGGGGTGCTATATGCCTGTTTCCACTAAATACTGATTAAGGGGTACTATATGCCTGTTTCTGCCAAATACTGATTGAGGGTTGCCATATAACTTCTTCCACTAAATAGTTATTGAGGGGTGCTATTGCTATATACCTTTTTCCACCAAATACTGATTGAGGGCTGTGATATACCTTCTTCTACAAATACTGCTCTTCTCTACGGACTTAGGCAGAGGGTCATTTAGAAAATGACAGGCAGAGGAAGAGGCAGATCGTTCTGCAGGAATGGTAGGTGTCGGGCAGGTGCAACAGGCTGGAGCCTAAGTGTGAAGTTGGAGAAAGCACTTGCGATAACTTCAAAGGGCACACCAGAGATGGTTGAGTGGCTCACTCAGCCTTCCGCTTCTGCACCCTCTACATCCTCTGTATATGCACCATCCTCACTCTCTGCTGTGTGCACCCCCAAAGACACCACCACCACCATAGCCCCTCCACTCGAGTCAGAGGAATTATTTTCCCATCCATTCCCAGACCTTACCGATGCGCAGCCATTCTTGGCATCAGATGAGGAAGAGGAGGTAGCAACGGCCACCACCCAGCAGTCTGACGACAGTACCCAGATCAGCCCAAGGAGGGTGGTCCCCGCTGTTGCTGCCTACTCTGAGATCTCTAATGTCAGTGGTGGTGAAGGTGACGATGATGACGTGTCGATGGATGTCACATGGGTGCCCACAAGAGAGGAAGAGAAGGGGAGTTTAGAGGGAGAGACGGAGCAGCAGATAGGGAGGAGAAGGAGGATAAGGTTGAGAAGCAGGTAGAACTTGCAGTGCACAGGAGGCAAAAAGCAGACGGCAAATGCATGGTCACATCTAGCGCTGCCAGGACACCGGCACATGGGTCTGCACTGTTAGTTTTTTTTAATATGTCAGCTGTTGATAATAGTGTTGCCATCTGCAGCCTGTGCTGTTAACGCATAAGTCGGGGTAAGCCCAACACTCACTTTGGGACGACCGCCTTAAAAAGGCACCTGGCCTCCCATCACCAAGCCCAGTGGGAGCAACGCCGTCAGAACCCACAAAGCCACACTCCTGGCCCTCCACGTCCTGCCTCTTCTCCTTCTCCTCTCTCCTCCCATTTGTCCTCCACTCTATCTTGCACCATGCTGTTGTCGCATTCATCTCGCACAAGGTAGGCTTCCGTGGCCTAAATGTTCGAGCATAAACAAATGATGACGCTGGATAATCCTTTTGCTTAACAACTGACTGCTGGCTTGTCGGAACTGCTAGCCCGCCAAGTACTGCCATATAAATTGGCGGACTCGGAGGCCTTTAGAAAATTAGTAGCCATTGGCACACTGCAATGGAAGGTCCCTGGAAGGAAATATTTCTTCCAAAAGGGCATCTCCAAACTATATGGCCACGTTCAGTGGCAAGTTAATATATCTCTGGCACACAGTGTCTGTGCCAAGATACATCTGACCACAGACATGTGTTCTAGCAAACACAGGCAGGGAAGGTACATAACTTTTCCTGCCCAGTGGTGGAACCTTCTGAAGGCCGTCAAGCATGTAACCCGTGGCACCTGTGTGGATTTGGTGTTACCGCCACGGATTGCATGCAGGCCTGCCTCTTTTTTTCTCCTCCTCCTCCTCCGTCTCCTCCTCGGCTGACTCCTCCTTTTCCACTGATATCACCTCTTCCACTGCATCCCCGAACCTATTCAACATGCCAGGTGAGACGTTGCCATGCTGTGCTGCGGGTGTTGTGCCTGGAAGCCAAGAGCCACACCGGTCCTGCACTCCTTTCAGCTCTGCGGTCACAGGCCGATCAGTGGCTATCCCCGCTCAATTTGACAAATCGTAAAGTGGTGTGTGACAACGGTGCCAATCTGCTGAGCATTCTGAAACAGGGAAAATGGCACACGTCCTGAACTTAGTCGTGCAGCGATTCGTTGCCAAATACCCCGGGGTCCAGGACCTCTTGCGGCAGGCCAGGAAAATCTCTGGCCATTTTAGAAGATCTTACACGGCCATGGCTAGCCTTGCTGACTTTCATCAGAAACACCACTTGCCGGTCAGACGTCTGATTTGTGACTGGCCGACTCACTGGAACTCCACTTTGTATATGCTTGATAGGCTGCTCCAGCAGAAACGTGCCGTTAACAACTACCTGCACAAACTCTGCAGCAGGACAGGTTCTGGGGAGCTTATTTTTTTTTTCACCACGCCAGTGGCTGCTCATGCGCGATGCATGCAGACTTCTGCGGCCATTTGATGAGATCACCAAACTGGTCAGTTCCAGCCAGGGCGCCATCAGTGACATCATACCTTACGCCTTCTTTCTGGAGCGTGCATTGCGTTGTGTCATTGATCAAGCCGTCGAGGAGCAGGAGCTGGAAGATGAGGAAGTCGCAATGCTGAATGAATTCCCGGGGGTGGGGGGGTGGGGGGGGGGCTACTCCATCTGAGACAAGTCAGCAGGAGTCTGAAGAGAAGTGAGAGGAGGATGGTGGCTGGGGGGAGGAGGAGGAGCAAGAAGAGCTGGCTTTAAACTTTTCGGGGATCCCTGGTGTTGTCCGTGGCTGGGGGGACGAGACCGAGGACGACATTCTCCTGGGCGATGAGTAGGAGCCAGGGTGCTCCACTGCTTCCAATTTAGTGCAAATGGGGGCCTTCATGCTCCAGTGTTTGAGAAGTGACCCCTGTATAAAAAGCATAAAGGGCAAGCACCTGTACTGGGTGGCAACATACTTAGACCCCCGGTACAAACACAAAATGGCACATATGTTACCAGCATTATAGAGGGCTGTCAGAATGCAGCATTTCCAGGCCTTGCTGCCAGAGATGCTGCATTCTGCTGTTGCGGCACTGGCAGAGGAATTCCCACCCACAGCGAAAAACAAGTGGGGGTACCAATCCTACCGGGCCTGCAAAAAGAGGGCGGTTTGAAGATTTGTCCTGTGCCGCCCTGCAAACTGGGACATGAAGCTCGGTATAGTGGATGAGTGTATTTCTTGTGCTCTGGCAGCAGGCGCAGTTTCACCGCTCCCAGGGCCACGGCCTCTGCGTGCACCATCAGCATCACGGCCACTTCCCCGTCCCTTACTGCTCGCATATTAAATGGTATATATTCTTGCTGTCACATGTACAGTAGTGCAGGTTTTGTACGTGTATGCGCAAATAAAGTACACAGAATGTCACAGATCTGTTTATAATGATGTAGACCGTTGTATTATCGGGAACGGAAGCGTTTTTTGTGCTGATTCCTGCCGGATCAGACAAAACTGCAAGTGTGAAAGTAGCTTTAGTACAGAGAAAGTTATCTTTCCTCAATACTGTATGTCTGAAGACTCCATGATTTAAGTAAAAGCCTAGAGAACCCCTTTAGGATTGCCTGTAGAGCAATGCTGGCTAACCTCCGGCACTCCAGCTGTGGGGAAACTACGACTCCTAACATGCTCCATTCATTTCTGTGGAGTTCTGAGAACAGCCAAACTGAGTTCTTTGCTTCAATCTTCATGTAGATTGGATTTGGTCGCTGAAGTTAAAAAGCACCAATTGAGTTAATTGAACATAACCAGGACAACACTGGGTTCTGTTCTATAGCAAGAACTTGTGGCTGGAGGAAATGAGAAACCGGTGAGGGTAACATGTGTCTGTATCCACCATGGTCATGGGAACATTGAAATACTGATGCCACCTTATTACATTAAAATGCTAACACGTTTCAGTTCTGTCTGCTTTACTCAGAGTCTGCAATATATAGTATTTATGCAAAGAATTCTTAAAGAGATACTTCCAACTGTAGTCATGCCCCCTTAGTGCCCCACTCAGTAGTTATGCCCTCTTTGTTACCCCACGTAGTCGTCATGCCCCCTTTTTGACCCGCACAGTAGTAATGCCCCTTTAGTACCTCCATTACAGTAGTGTTGTCCTCTTAGTGCCCTCTTACAGTAGTGCCGCCCCCTTAGTGCACCCTTATAGTAGTGCTGTCCTTTTTAGTGGCATTACAACTACTGTGGCAGGTACTATATTTTGGCATTATAACTACTGAAGCACTATTAGGACATTTTAACTAGGGGTCACAATAGAGAGACTGGGGGCATTATAACAAGTATGGGCACTAAAGGGACCATTATAAATACCGGAGCCCTATAGGGGGCATTATACAGTATCTACTGGGGGTACTATATGGGGCATTATAACTACTGTTGGCACTAAAAAAAGGGAGTTAACCACTTAACTGTCTTGCCCAAGCCCAGTTTGGGCAGTGGGAAAAGTAGCTAACTGGAGGGGGAGGGCTGCTTTAGATGCTGCTATCTCCTGAATGGTAGCAGCTAGAAACATGCACCTGGTCTAGTTCGAAAGCTGACAGTCAGACATGCTTTCATACAAGACTAAAATTACAGCTAAAGTCCAAGCAACACACGAGAAATTACTGTTATAAATCGAGTCGGGAATAATTGTGGGACCCACACCTATAAGACAATGGGGGCATATCCTAGCGATATGCCCCCATTGTCCATGATAACACAACCCCTTTAAGTCACATATTCCCACCTGGAAAATTACACAAACTTATTTTACGACTAAAAAGTTAGGGTGTTACCCCTGTTTAAGTTGCGTCAATTGCACCTACATGCTTAAAGGTGATTCCTTCATTCATCCCACCACTAATCTACGTCATGACATCCCGTTTTATTTAACTTGCGACAGCACATTTGTAACTAACCTCTTACAGTGTCCCTGTAGTTTACTCTATGTAGGAGATACTACTTGGGACCTTAAGACGAGACTCAATCAGCACCGTTATACAATACGACAAATAAAAAAAAGGATTTACCAGTATCGAAACACTTTATGAATGTGGACACAAAGAGAAAGATTTGAAATTCAGAATTTTGGATCATGCCCCCCCCCCCCCCCCACACACCAAAAACGATTAGGTGACAGAGAATTGGTCCTCAAACCGAAAGAACTGAATTAATATATCAACTTCAGACCCTTAAACCTAAGGGGCTTAACACTGAGTTCAGATGGGGTATTTTTGGGTAGATAGATGGAGTGCTCGGAGATCTCACATGATTAAATCTGTTCCTCTGTATGTGCTGTAGGTTATTGTGTATGGTGTCATGTTATTTATACTATTTTTATTTTTTATTTTTCAGAAATATATCATCTGTGTCTCATCATCACTGCTACATCTTGCTGGTTCCATTCTGGGATATACAATTTTGATCTACATTTATGGTCTACTTGTTCGACTTTCTAGGGACTAGTGATGGACGAACATCTGATGGGGCGGTTCACGAACGCCATCGCTCAAACTCGCTCAAATGTTCGCGAACCACAGGTTCGCGGCGGGTCCCATTCATTTTAATAGCAGACGAACATGAAAAACCTCCAGGTCATATTTACAACCACAAAATAGTTACTAGATGTGCACACATAGTCCCACAACATGGACACCGACATACCGGAAGTATTAAGCGAAAAGCATTCATTTTTCATCGGCGAAATTTCGGCAAAGTATTAATCGAGAGTGTTATAAAAAAATCACCAGTGTGACCTTCTGCGAATCAAATTTTGTGCACAAAACTTTACTTTTTATAAGGTCCCACTAGATATTATAGATTTTTGCAGTAAGTATTCCTGTGACATCACACCCACTATGTTAGTAGCATATTTGTATGGACAGCACACTATATTCCGCACACACACACTATACACCGCACACACACTATATACCGCACACACACACTATATACCTCACACACACACTTTATACCACACACACACTATATACCGCACACACACAGACACACACTATATACCGCACACACACACACTATATACCGCACACACACACACTATATACCACACACACACTATATACCGCACACACACACTATATACCGCACACACACACTATATACCGCACACACACACTTTATACCACACACACACTATATACCGCACACACACAGACACACACTATATACCGCACACACACACACTATATACCGCGCACACACACACACTATATACCGCACACACACACACTATATACCGCACACACACACACTGTATACCGCACACACACTATATACCACACACACTATATACCACACACACACTATATACCGCACACACACAGTCTATAGATTATAATTTGTGTCCTGTTGGTCAGGACTCAGGAGAAGCTTTCTTTGTCTGACCGCCAGTATTTGCTGGTTCATTTAGAGCTACCCAGGGTGCATCCCGGGGAGGCGAACCAGCTGTACACCCCATACGGTACCGTCACTTCACTAGACAGGTACATCTCTGCTTAGCTGGACAGTATCTGGTAGCTCAGACCCCACCCACATACAGTCGTAATACAATCCCATCTTCTAACCATAACAGTAAGGCCCCATGCACATGGGCGTGTTTTTTCAGAACTACGGACCGTACAAACCCGTCCGGCATAGTGTACGAGCGCACGGCATCATTGGTTGCTAACTCGCTATGACGCCGTGCGCTTCTTGCCACCACCGCTGTACATTAATACACTTGTATAGATCATACAAGTGTATCACAGTACAGCGGTGGTGGCCGGAAGAGCACGGCGTCATAGCAACCAATGACGCCGTGTGCTTGTCCACTCTGCAGGACGGCAGGCCGGGTTTGTACGGTCCGTAGTTTTGAAAAAACACGCCCGTGTTCAGGCGGCCTAAATCTATTCTAATCCATCCTAATCTATTTATTTTCAATACTATTATTGTTTAAAATTGGGATTATATGCTTGCATTATTCTCTTGCAGAGGATGTTGGGACGGGGATATGACCGCACCAGGTCCCACGCCGAGAAGCAGAGAATTGTGCGGGAGCTGGCCTATGAAATCTGGCGCCAAATGGGTCGCAAACACCGCCGTCTGGCCATTATAAAAAAATGGTCAGACATGAAGAGAAGACAGCCCCGGTTTATAAAAAGAATCCAGGACGAAAAATGCCCAGGTACATGCGTAAATAACTTTTGTATGTTTTGCCAACACTTTGTAATGTATACAGTGCTAAGCAAAAGTATTCACCCCCCTTGACTTTTTTTTGCTGCCTCACCCCCTGGAATTAACATGGATTCTTTGAGGATTTACATCATGTAATTTGTAGAACATGCCCACAACTTAGACCTTCTTTTAAATAGGTTAATTGTAAAGCATACAACTAATAGGACAAAATAACAGAAAAGGTCAATGTGCATAACTATTCACCCCCCTAAAGTCAATACTTTGTAGATAGAGTTGAGCGAACACCTGGATGTTCGGGTTCGAGAAGTTCGGCCGAACATCCCGGAAATGTTCGGGTTCGGGATCCGAACCCGATCCGAACTTCGTCCCGAACCCGAACCCCATTGAAGTCAATGGGGACCCGAACTTTTCGGCACTAAAAAGGCTGTAAAACAGCCCAGGAAAGAGCTAGAGGGCTGCAAAAGGCAGCAACATGTAGGTAAATCCCCTGCAAACAAATGTGGATAGGGAAATGAATTAAAATAAAAATTAAATAAATAAAAATTAACCAAAATCAATTGGAGAGAGGTTCCATAGCAGAGAATCTGGCTTCCCGTCACCCACCACTGGAACAGTCCATTCTCAGATATTTAGGCCCCGGCACCCAGGCAGAGGAGAGAGGTCCCGTAACAGAGAATCTGTCTTCATGTCAGCAGAGAATTAGTCTGCATGTCATAGCAGAGAATGAGGCTTCACGTCAGCCACCACTGCAACAGTCCATTGGCATATATTTAGGCCCAGCACCCAGGCAGAGGAGGGAGGTCCCGTAACAGAGAATCTGTCTTCATGTCAGCAGAGAATTAGTCTGCATGTCATAGCAGAGAATGAGGCTTCACGTCAGCCACCACTGCAACAGTCCATTGGCATATATTTAGGCCCAGCACACACACAGGCAGAGGAGAGAGGTCCCGTAACAGAGAATCTGGCTTCATGTCAGCAGAGAATCAGTCTGCATGTCATAGCAGAGAATGAGGCTTCACGTCAGCCACCACTGCAACAGTCCATTGGCATATATTTAGGCCCAGCACACACACAGGCAGAGGAGAGAGGTCCCGTAACAGAGAATCTGGCTTCATGTCAGCAGAGAATCAGTCTGCATGTCATAGCAGAGAATGAGGCTTCACGTCAGCCACCACTGCAACAGTCCATTGGCATATATTTAGGCCCAGCACCCAGGCAGAGGAGGGAGGTCCCGTAACAGAGAATCTGTCTTCATGTCAGCAGAGAATTAGTCTGCATGTCATAGCAGAGAATGAGGCTTCACGTCAGCCACCACTGCAACAGTCCATTGGCATATATTTAGGCCCAGCACACACACAGGCAGAGGAGAGAGGTCCCGTAACAGAGAATCTGGCTTCATGTCAGCAGAGAATCAGTCTGCATGTCATAGCAGAGAATGAGGCTTCACGTCAGCCACCACTGCAACAGTCCATTGGCATATATTTAGGCCCAGCACACACACAGGCAGAGGAGAGAGGTCCCGTAACAGAGAATCTGGCTTCATGTCAGCAGAGAATCAGTCTGCATGTCATAGCAGAGAATGAGGCTTCACGTCAGCCACCACTGCAACAGTCCATTGGCATATATTTAGGCCCAGCACCCAGGCAGAGGAGGGAGGTCCCGTAACAGAGAATCTGTCTTCATGTCAGCAGAGAATTAGTCTGCATGTCATAGCAGAGAATGAGGCTTCACGTCAGCCACCACTGCAACAGTCCATTGGCATATATTTAGGCCCAGCACCCAGGCAGAGGAGGGAGGTCCCGTAACAGAGAATCTGTCTTCATGTCAGCAGAGAATTAGTCTGCATGTCATAGCAGAGAATGAGGCTTCACGTCAGCCACCACTGGAACAGTCCATTCTCAGATATTTAGGCCCCGGCACCCAGGCAGAGGAGAGAGGTCCCGTAACAGAGAATCTGTCTTCATGTCAGCAGAGAATTAGTCTGCATGTCATAGCAGAGAATGAGGCTTCACGTCAGCCACCACTGCAACAGTCCATTGGCATATATTTAGGCCCAGCACCCAGGCAGAGGAGAGAGGTCCCGTAACAGACAATCTGGCTTCATGTCAGCAGAGAATCAGTCTGCATGTCATAGCAGAGAATCAGGCTTCACGTCACCCACCACTGCAACAGTCCATTGTCATAAATTTAGGCCCAGCACTAGTGTTGAGCGGCATGTCCCATATTCGAATTCGCGAAATTTTGTGAATATTCGAAAGAATATTCGTAAAATATTCGCGATTATTCAAATTCGTTATTATTTCGCATATGCGATAATTCGAATTATCGCATAATACATATGCTATGCAAAATTCACATGTGCGCTAATGAAATCGCCTTACGAAGATTCGCAACTCAATTCAATCACTAATGTATGAATGCAATGCCCTTTGCCTCTGTTCTGGGACAAGTGTAGATATTCGCATGTGCGCTAATAAAATCGCCTTACGAAGATTCGCACCTCAATCACTTTCTAGGGAATGTGAGACTTTTGGGAATCAATCGAGATACAGTGGGGGGTGATGACAGTAGTTGACAGAGTACAGATCAATGTAATCTGTAAGGTGGAAAGTAAAATAAAAAATACGAATATTCGTAAATCGACTTTTACGAAGTTCTACGTATTCGCGAATATGGTGCTATACTATATGAATGCACAGGCCTTTGCCTCTCTGTTCTGGGGACAAGTGTAGATATTTGCATTTGCGTTAATAAAATCGCCTTACGAAGATTCGCAGCTCAATTCAATCACTAATGTATGAATGCAAAGCCCTTTGCCTCTGTTCTGGGACAAGTGTAGATATTCGCATGTGCGCTAATAAAATCGCCTTACGAAGATTCGCAACTCAATTCACTAATGTATGAATGCAAAGCCCTTTGCCTCTGTTCTGGGACGTGCCGATATTCGCATGTGCGCTAATAAAATCGCCTTACGAAGATTCGCGCCTCAATCACTTTCTAGGCAATGTGAGTAAGATCTGAGCTGTTGGACCTTTGGGAAACAATCAATTATATGTGTACTGTAATTTTGTGGGGGGGGGGGGGAAACAAAAAACGAATATTCGTTTTTACGAATATATAGCACTATATTCGAAATATTCGCGAAATCGCGAAGTTGCGATATTCGCGAAAAAAATTTGCTTTTCGAATATTCGCGCTCAACACTACCCAGCACCCAGGCAGAGGAGAGAGGTCCCGTAACAGAGAATCTGGCTTCATGTCAGCAGAGAATCAGTCTTCATATCATAGCAGAGAATCAGGCTTCACGTCACCCACCACTGTAAGAGTCAATTTTCATAAATTTAGGCCCAGAACCCAGGCAGAGGAGAAAGGTCCCGTAACAGACAATCTGGCTTCATGTCAGCAGAGAATCAGTCTTCATATCATAGCAGAGAATCAGGCTTCACGTCACCCACCACTGCAACAGTCAATTGTCATAAATTTAGGCCCAGCACCCAGGCAGAGGAGAGAGCTCCCGTAACAGAGGATCTGGCTTCATGTCAGCAGAGAATCAGTCTGCATGTCATAGCAGAGAATGAGGCTTCACGTCACCCACCACTGCAACAGTCCATTGGCATATATTTAGGCCTAGCACACAGGCAGAGCAGAGAGGTCCCGTAACAGACAATCTGGCTTCATGTCAGCAGAGAATCAGTCTGCATGTCATAGCAGAGAATGAGGCTTCACGTCACCCACCACTGCAACAGTCCATTGGCATATATTTAGGCCTAGCACACAGGCAGAGCAGAGAGGTCCCGTAACAGACAATCTGGCTTCATGTCAGCAGAGAATCAGTCTGCATGTCATAGCAGAGAATGAGGCTTCACGTCACCCACCACTGCAACAGTCCATTGGCATATATTTAGGCCTAGCACACAGGCAGAGCAGAGAGGTCCCGTAACAGACAATCTGGCTTCATGTCAGCAGAGAATCAGTCTGCATGTCATAGCAGAGAATGAGGCTTCACGTCACCCACCACTGCAACAGTCCATTGGCATATATTTAGGCCTAGCACACAGGCAGAGCAGAGAGGTCCCGTAACAGACAATCTGGCTTCATGTCAGCAGAGAATCAGTCTGCATGTCATAGCAGAGAATGAGGCTTCACGTCACCCACCACTGCAACAGTCCATTGGCATATATTTAGGCCTAGCACACAGGCAGAGCAGAGAGGTCCCGTAACAGACAATCTGGCTTCATGACAGCAGAGAATCAGTCTGCATGTCATAGCAGAGAATGAGGCTTCACGTCAGCCACCACTGCAACAGTCCATTGGCATATATTTAGGCCTAGCACACAGGCAGAGCAGAGAGGTCCCGTAACAGACAATCTGGCTTCATGACAGCAGAGAATCAGTCTGCATGTCATAGCAGAGAATCAGGCTTCACGTCAGCCACCACTGCAACAGTCCATTGTCATAAATTTAGGCCCAGCACCCAGGCAGAGGAGAGAGGTCCCGTAACAGAGAATCTGGCTTCATGTCAGCAGAGAATCAGTCTTCATATCATAGCAGAGAATCAGGCTTCACGTCACCCACCACTGTAAGAGTCAATTTTCATAAATTTAGGCCCAGAACCCAGGCAGAGGAGAAAGGTCCCGTAACAGACAATCTGGCTTCATGTCAGCAGAGAATCAGTCTTCATATCATAGCAGAGAATCAGGCTTCACGTCACCCACCACTGCAACAGTCAATTTTCATAAATTTAGGCCCAGAACCCAGGCAGAGGAGAAAGGTCCCGTAACAGACAATCTGGCTTCATGTCAGCAGAGAATCAGTCTTCATATCATAGCAGAGAATCAGGCTTCACGTCACCCACCACTGCAACAGTCAATTGTCATAAATTTAGGCCCAGCACCCAGGCAGAGGAGAGAGCTCCCGTAACAGAGGATCTGGCTTCATGTCAGCAGAGAATCAGTCTGCATGTCATAGCAGAGAATGAGGCTTCACGTCACCCACCACTGCAACAGTCCATTGGCATATATTTAGGCCTAGCACACAGGCAGAGGAGAGGTTCATTCAACTTTGGGTAGCCTCGCAATATAATGGTAAAATGAAAATAAAAATAGGATTGAATGAGGAAGTGCCCTGGAGTCCAATAATATATGGTTATGGGGAGGTAGTTAATGTCTAATCTGGACAAGGGACGGACAGGTCCTGTGGGATCCATGCCTGGTTCATTTTTATGAACGTCAGCTTGTCCACATTGGCTGTAGACAGGCGGCTGCGTTTGTCTGTAATGACGCCCCCTGCCGTGCTGAATACACGTTCAGACAAAACGCTGGCTGCCGGGCAGGCCAGCACCTCCAAGGCATAAAAGGCTAGCTCTGGCCACGTGGACAATTTAGAGACCCAGAAGTTGAATGGGGCCGAACCATCAGTCAGTACGTGGAGGGGTGTGCACACGTACTGTTCCACCATGTTAGTGAAATGTTGCCTCCTGCTAACACGTTGCGTATCAGGTGGTGGTGCAGTTAGCTGTGGCGTGTTGACAAAAGTTTTCCACATCTCTGCCATGCTAACCCTGCCCTCAGAGGAGCTGGCCGTGACACAGCTGCCTTGGCGACCTCTTGCTCCTCCTCTGCCTTGGCCTTGGGCTTCCACTTGTTCCCCTGTGACATTTGGGAATGCTCTCAGTAGCGTGTCTACCAACGTGCGCTTGTACTCGCGCATCTTCCTATCACGCTCCAGTGCAGGAAGTAAGGTGGGCACATTGTCTTTGTAGCGTGGATCCAGCAGGGTGGCAACCCAGTAGTCCGCACAGGTTAAAATGTGGGCAACTCTGCTGTCGTTGCGCAGGCACTGCAGCATGTAGTCGCTCATGTGTGCCAGGCTGCCCAGGGATAAGGACAAGCTGTCCTCTGTGGGAGGCGTATCGTCATCGTCCTGCCTTTCCCCCCAGCCACGCACCAGTGATGGACCCGAGCTGCGTTGGGTGCCACCCCGCTGTGACCATGCTTCATCCTCATCCTCCTCCACCTCCTCCTCATCCTCGTCCTCCTCGTCCTCCAGTAGTGGGCCCTGGCTGGCCACATTTGTACCTGGCCTCTGCTGTTGCCAAAAACCTCCCTCTGAGTCACTTCGAAGAGACTGGCCTGAAAGTGCTAAAAATGACCCCTCTTCCTCCTCCTCCTCCTCCTCCTCCTGGGCCACCTCCTCTTCCATCATCGCCCTAAGTGTTTTCTCAAGGAGACATAGAAGTGGTATTGTAACGCTGATAACGGTGTCATCGCCACTGGCCATGTTGGTGGAGTACTCGAAACAGCGCAACAGGGCACACAGGTCTCGCATGGAGGCCCAGTCATTGGTGGTGAAGTGGTGCTGTTCTGTAGTGCGACTGACCCGTGCGTGCTGCAGCTGAAACTCCACTATGGCCTGCTGCTGCTCGCACAGTCTGTCCAGCATGTGCAAGGTGGAGTTCCACCTGGTGGGCACGTCGCATATGAGGCGGTGAGCGGGAAGGCCGAAGTTACGCTGTAGCGCAGACAGGCGAGCAGCAGCAGGATGTGAACGCCGGAAGCGCGAACAGACGGCCCGCACTTTATGCAGCAGCTCTGACATGTCGGGGTAGTTGTGAATGAACTTCTGCACCACCAAATTCAGCACATGCGCCAAGCAAGGGATGTGCGTCAAATTGGCTAGTCCCAGAGCTGCAACGAGATTTCGCCCATTATCACACACCACCAGGCCGGGCTTGAGGCTCACCGGCAGCAACCACTCGTCGGTCTGTTGTTCTATACCCCGCCACAACTCCTGTGCGGTGTGGGGCCTGTCCCCCAAACATATGAGTTTCAGAATGGCCTGCTGACGTTTACCCCGGGCTGTGCTGAAGTTGGTGGTGAAGGTGTGTGGCTGACTGGATGAGCAGGTGGAAGAAGAGGAGGAGGAAGCCGAGAAGGAGGAGGTGGCAACAGGAGGCAAAGAATGTTGCCCTGCGATCCTTGGCGGCGGAAGGACGTGCGCCAAACAGCTCTCCGCCTGGGGCCCAGCTGCCACTACATTTACCCAGTGTGCAGTTAGGGAGATATAGCGTCCCTGGCCGTGCTTACTGGTCCACGTATCTGTGGTTAGGTGGACCTTGCTACAGATGGCGTTGCGCAGTGCACACTTGATTTTATCGGATACTTGGTTGTGCAGGGAAGGCACGGCTCTCTTGGAGAAGTAGTGCCGGCTGGGAACAACATACTGTGGGACAGCAAGCGACATGAGCTGTTTGAAGCTGTCTGTGTCCACCAGCCTAAATGACAGCATTTCATAGGCCAGTAGTTTAGAAATGCTGGCATTCAGGGCCAGGGATCGAGGGTGGCTAGGTGGGAATTTACGCTTTCTATCAAATGTTTGTGAGATGGAGAGCTGAACGCTGGCGTGTGACATGGTTGAGACGCTTGGTGACGGAGGTGGTGGTGGTGGTGTTGGTGGTACATCCCCTGTTTGCTGGGCGGCAGGTGCCAACGTTCCTCCAGAGGCGGAGGAAGAGGCCGAGGCGGCAGCAGCAGAATAGGCCGAGGCGGCAGCAGCAGAAGAGGTAGCAGGGGGAGCCTGAGTGACTTCCTTGGTTTTAAGGTGTTTACTCCACTGCAGTTCATGCTTTGCATGCAGGTGCCTGGTCATGCAGGTTGTGCTCAGGTTCAGAACGTTAATGCCTCGCTTCAGGCTCTGATGGCACAGCGTGCAAACCACTCGGGTCTTGTCGTCAGCACATTGTTTGAAGAAGTGCCATGCCAGGGAACTCCTTGAAGCTGCCTTTGGGGTGCTCGGTCCCAGATGGCGGCGGTCAGTAGCAGGCGGAGTCTCTTGGCGGCGGGTGTTCTGCTTTTGCCCACTGCTCCCTCTTTTGCTACGCTGTTGGCTCGGTCTCACCACTGCCTCTTCCTCCGAACTGTGAAAGTCAGTGGCACGACCTTCATTCCATGTGGGGTCTAGGACCTCATCGTCCCCTGCATCGTCTTCCACCCAGTCTTGATCCCTGACCTCCTGTTCAGTCTGCACACTGCAGAAAGACGCAGCAGTTGGCACCTGTGTTTCGTCATCATCAGAGACATGCTGAGGTGGTATTCCCATGTCCTCATCATCAGGAAACATAAGTGGTTGTGCGTCAGTGCATTCTATGTCTTTCACCGCTGGGGAAGGGCTAGGTGGATGCCCTTGGGAAACCCTGCCAGCGGAGTCTTCAAACAGCATAAGAGACTGCTGCATAACTTGAGGCTGAGACAGTTTCCCTGGTATGCATGGGGGTGATGTGACAGACTGATGGGGTTGGTTTTCAGGCGCCATCTGTGCGCTTTCTGCAGAAGACTGGGTGGGAGATAATGTGAACGTGCTGGATCCACTGTCGGCCACCCAATTGACTAATGCCTGTACCTGCTCAGGCCTTACCATCCTTAGAACGGCATTGGGCCCCACCATATATCGCTGTAAATTCTGGCGGCTACTGGGACCTGAGGTAGTTGGTACACTAGGACGTGTGGATGTGGCAGAACGGCCACGTCCTCTCCCAGCACCAGAGGGTCCACTAACACCACCACGACCATGTCCACGTCCGCGTCCCTTACTAGATGTTTTTCTCATTGTTATGGTTCACCACAACAACAAATATATTATTTGGCCCAATGTATTGTATTCAAATTCAGCGGGATATAAATTTGAGGCCTAGTATTTAGGCGCTGGGTGACCGGTATGGATTTAGTGACAGAATTAGACTTGGAAATGCACAGAAGCGTGTGTGTGTGAAGTTATTCTGAATGACCCAATGTGCACCTTGAATATTATATACCCTTTTAGGGATAGATTTCAAATAGCTCTGATATAGCAGAAACCACTAAATTATGAAATTGCTAAATTGGGAATTGTACTTCAACCCAGAACAAAAAATGTGCTTTGACGGACACTAAATATCTTGCCCAGCAACAACAGTACAACGGTGGGTAACGAGAGATTTAGAGGGAATTAAATTTGAGGCCTAGTATTTAGGCGCTGGGTCACCGGTATGGATTTAGTGACAGAATTAGACTTGGAAATACACAGTAGCGGGTGTGTGTGAAGTTATTCTGAATGACCCTATGTGCACCTTCAATATTATATACCCTTTTAGGGATAGATTTCAAATAGCTCTGATATAGCAGAAACCACTAAATTATGAAATTGCTAAATTGGGAATTGTACTTCAACCCAGAACAAAAAATGTGCTTTGACGGACACTAAATATCTTGCCCAGCAACAACAGTACAGCGGTGGGTAACGAGAGATTTAGAGGGAATTAAATTTGAGGCCTAGTATTTAGGCGCTGGGTCACCGGTATGGATTTAGTGACAGAATTAGACTTGGAAATGCACAGAAGCGTGTGTGTGAAGTTATTCTGAATGACCCAATGTGCACCTTCAATATTATATACCCTTTTTGGGATAGATTTCAAATAGCTCTGATATAGCAGGAACCACTAAATTATGAAATTGCTAAATTGGGAATTGTACTTCAACCCAGAACAAAAAATGTGCTTTGACGGGCACTAAATAACTTTCCCAGCTACAACAGGACAACGGTAACGAGAGATTTAGAGGGATTTAAATTTGAGGCCTAGTATTTAGGCGCTGGGTGACAGGTATGGGTTTAGTGACAGAATTAGACTTGGAAATACACAGTAGCGGGTGTGTGTGAAGTTATTCTGAATGACCCTATGTGCACCTTCAATATTATATACCCTTTTAGGGATAGATTTCAAATAGCTCTGATATAGCAGAAACCACTAAATTATGAAATTGCTAAATTGGGAATTGTACTTCAACCCAGAACAAAAAATGTGCTTTGACGGACACTAAATATCTTGCCCAGCAACAACAGTACACCGGTGGGTAACGAGAGATTTAGAGGGAATTAAATTTGAGGCCTAGTATTTAGGCGCTGGGTCACCGGTATGGATTTAGTGACAGAATTAGACTTGGAAATACACAGTAGCGGGTGTGTGTGAAGTTATTCTGAATGACCCTATGTGCACCTTCAATATTATATACCCTTTTTGGGATAGATTTCAAATAGCTCTGATATAGCAGGAACCACTAAATTATGAAATTGCTAAATTGGGAATTGTACTTCAACCCAGAACAAAAAATGTGCTTTGACGGGCACTAAATAACTTTCCCAGCTACAACAGGACAACGGTAACGAGAGATTTAGAGGGATTTAAATTTGAGGCCTAGTATTTAGGCGCTGGGTGACAGGTATGGGTTTAGTGACAGAATTAGACTTGGAAATACACAGTAGCGGGTGTGTGTGAAGTTATTCTGAATGACCCTATGTGCACCTTCAATATTATATACCCTTTTTGGGATAGATTTCAAATAGCTCTGATATAGCAGAAACCACTAAATTATGAAATTGCTAAATTGGGAATTGTACTTCAACCCAGAACAAAAAATGTGCTTTGACGGACACTAAATATCTTGCCCAGCAACAACAGTACAGCGGTGGGTAACGAGAGATTTAGAGGGAATTAAATTTGAGGCCTAGTATTTAGGCGCTGGGTCACCGGTATGGATTTAGTGACAGAATTAGACTTGGAAATACACAGTAGCGGGTGTGTGTGAAGTTACTCTGAATGACCCTATGTGCACCTTCAATATTATATACCCTTTTTGGGATAGATTTCAAAGAGCTCTGATATAGCAGGAACCACTAAATTATGAAATTGCTAAATTGGGAATTGTATTTCAACCCAGAACAAGAAATGTGCTTGAACGGACACTAAATAACTCGCCCAGCTACAGCACTAGGGACAGATTTAGCTGGATATAAATTTGAGGCCTAGTATTTAGGCGCTGGGTGACAGGTATGGGTTTAGTGACAGAATTAGACTTGGAAATACACAGTAGCGGGTGTGTGTGAAGTTATTCTGAATGACCCTATGTGCACCTTCAATATTATATACCCTTTTAGGGATAGATTTCAAATAGCTCTGATATAGCAGAAACCACTAAATTATGAAATTGCTAAATTGGGAATTGTACTTCAACCCAGAACAAAAAATGTGCTTTGACGGACACTAAATATCTTGCCCAGCAACAACAGTACAGCGGTGGGTAACGAGAGATTTAGAGGGAATTAAATTTGAGGCCTAGTATTTAGGCGCTGGGTCACCGGTATGGATTTAGTGACAGAATTAGACTTGGAAATACACAGTAGCGGGTGTGTGTGAAGTTATTCTGAATGACCCTATGTGCACCTTCAATATTATATACCCTTTTTGGGATAGATTTCAAATAGCTCTGATATAGCAGGAACCACTAAATTATGAAATTGCTAAATTGGGAATTGTACTTCAACCCAGAACAAAAAATGTGCTTTGACGGGCACTAAATAACTTTCCCAGCTACAACAGGACAACGGTAACGAGAGATTTAGAGGGATTTAAATTTGAGGCCTAGTATTTAGGCGCTGGGTGACAGGTATGGGTTTAGTGACAGAATTAGACTTGGAAATACACAGTAGCGGGTGTGTGTGAAGTTATTCTGAATGACCCTATGTGCACCTTCAATATTATATACCCTTTTTGGGATAGATTTCAAATAGCTCTGATATAGCAGAAACCACTAAATTATGAAATTGCTAAATTGGGAATTGTACTTCAACCCAGAACAAAAAATGTGCTTTGACGGACACTAAATATCTTGCCCAGCAACAACAGTACAGCGGTGGGTAACGAGAGATTTAGAGGGAATTAAATTTGAGGCCTAGTATTTAGGCGCTGGGTCACCGGTATGGATTTAGTGACAGAATTAGACTTGGAAATACACAGTAGCGGGTGTGTGTGAAGTTACTCTGAATGACCCTATGTGCACCTTCAATATTATATACCCTTTTTGGGATAGATTTCAAAGAGCTCTGATATAGCAGGAACCACTAAATTATGAAATTGCTAAATTGGGAATTGTATTTCAACCCAGAACAAGAAATGTGCTTGAACGGACACTAAATAACTCGCCCAGCTACAGCACTAGGGACAGATTTAGCTGGATATAAATTTGAGGCCTAGTATTTAGGCGCTGGGTGACCGGTATGGATTTAGTGACAGAATTAGACTGGGATATGGCCAAAAAATGAACAGACTATTGCTGGTTAAATGCACTTGGTGTGACAGCTTCACCCTGATGTAGGCTTTAGCCAAAAAACAACCACACCATTGAGGGTTAAATGCACTTGGTGACAGGCGCAGCTTGCCCCTGATTTTGTATATGGCCAAAAAATGAACAGACTATTGCTGGTTAAATGCACTTGGTGTGACAGCTTCACCCTGATGTAGGCTTTAGCCAAAAAACAACCACACCATTGAGGGTTAAATGCACTTGGTGACAGGCGCAGCTTGCCCCTGATTTTGTATATGGCCAAAAAATGAACAGACTATTGCTGGTTAAATGCACTTGGTGTGACAGCTTCACCCTGATGTAGGCTTTAGCCAAAAAACAACCACACCATTGAGGGTTAAATGCACTTGGTGACAGGCGCAGCTTGCCCCTGATTTTGTATATGGCCAAAAAATGAACAGACTATTGCTGGTTAAATGCACTTGGTGTCACAGCTTCACCCTGATGTAGGCTTTAGCCAAAAAACAACCACACCATTGAGGGTTAAATGCACTTGGTCGCAGCTTGTGCTGGCGCACCACAAGACACAAAATGGCCGCCGATCACCCCAGAAAAATGAGACTGACAAACGGTCTGTGCAGCCTAAAAACAGTGAGCAATTGAGGATCAGCAGCTCAATGATCCACAGCTGCAGATCGATCAGTTAATCAAGTCCTTTGGAGGAGTTAATCTGCCTAATCTCGCCCTACTGTCGCAGCCGCAACCTCTCCCTACGCTAATCAGAGCAGAGTGACGGGCGGCGCTATGTGACTCCAGCTTAAATAGAGGCTGGGTCACATGGTGCTCTGGCCAATCACAGCCATGCCAATAGTAGGCATGGCTGTGATGGCCTCTTGGGGCAAGTAGTATGACGCTTGTTGATTGGCTGCTTTGCAGCCTTTCAAAAAGCGCCAAGAAAGCGTCACAAAAGCGCGAAGAAAGCGACGAACACCGAACCCGAACCCGGACTTTTACGAAAATGTCCGGGTTCGGGTCCGTGTCACGGACACCCCAAAATTCGGTACGAACCCGAACTATACAGTTCGGGTTCGCTCATCCCTATTTGTAGAGCCACCTTTTGCGTCAATCACAGCTCCAAGTCGCTTTGGTTAAGTCTCTATGAGCTTCCCACATCTTACCACTGGGGTTTTTGCCCATTCCTCCTTGCAATACTGATTCTGCTCCTTCCAATTTGATGGTTTGTGCTTGTGAACAGCAATCTTTAAGTCTGACCACAGATTTTTTATTGGATTGAGATCTGGGCTTTGACTCGGCCATTCCAACACATTTACACATTTCCCCTTAAACCACCCAAGTGTTGCTTTAGCCGTGCGTTTGGGGTCATTGTCCTGCTGGAAGGTGAACCTCCGTCCTAGCCTAAGATCACGCACAGAGTGGGACAGGTTTTGCTCAAGAATATCCCTGTATTTAGCACCATCCATGTTTCCCTCAACTCTGACCAGTTTCCCAGTCCCGGATGCTGAAAAACATCCCCATAGCATGATGCTGCCACCACCATGTTTCACTGTGGGGATGTTGTTCTTTGGGTGATGTGATGTGCTGGCTTTGTGCTAGACAAGTTACAGACTGAACCATTGCTGTGTCTGTAGTAGAAGCCTGAGGGCTAGCCTCCTTCCTATGGGCTATGGACCTAGGACTATGGAGACCCCCCACTCTGACCTATTTGGGTTAGAGAGAACTATAAACCATAAATAACTCTGCTCTGAGACTCCCAATGAATGTGTTGGTTTATTTGTCCCTTTGTTCTATTGTGTTAGTGATGGGATTAAGAAGTAGCCGACTCTGGTGTAGAGAAGTAGATCACCCTATGATACACTGAGGAGATAATCCCATCCCATGGGTCTCCTCTCGCCCTATTGTTTCATCAAGACACTGTGGAGGGGATGTCTTTTTTCATATTGTTAATTTTTGATTAAGTTATGCGTCATAAAGCTGGCAGCCACAGCAATTATATATAGATCCCGCCATATTGGAATTTCTTTATATCTAATGTTCTTAGATTTTGTAGTGGTTTATCTAAAATCTGAACATTCTGTGATCACAGAAGTTCCTATTCCCTCCATTCGGAGAAGGCGATCGGCGGAGGCCATGGAGGTTGTGGAGGTTGAGGAGGAAGAGGAGGAGGAGGCCGGACCCTCCCAGCCTATTGAGCAACCCCCACCAGATGTGGGAGAAGTGAAGGAGGTGAAAAGTGCTGTACCCTCAAGCACCACCCCATCTCAGGACTCGGAGAAAGAGGAGGGGATCACCAGCCCCCGCCAAGAGGGTAAATATGCGCACATAGCAATATGATTATGTATCCATAACTTGTACATAAATATTAAAAGGCCCAACAATGAGGCGACAACATACACTATAGTAATACAAAAAAAGAACACTGGACAATAACTCTTTAATCTACATTAAAACGATTAACTTAACAAATAAATAATATTAAACTCAATAGAACTATCACTAACAAACAAAATAAAATTATACTGTACTGAAATATCACTAACTAATAAACTATATAATGATCATAAATATCACTAACTAACGTATTGAGATTTAAATTGTCAATGTGTATAAAACTTTAAATAAAAAAAAGGTAAACAATAGACAAACAGACATATTTTGTACCGCCGTGTACATATTGACCGTCTCTATAAAAATATCCTATGATCTAACCCCTCCCGTGAACACTTTAAGAATAAAAAAAATAAAAAATTAAAAGAAAATATTAATTTATTCAACCTAACATCACTAAAAGTGCAACACCAAGCTATCAAAAAAGGCATATGCCCCCCAAAATAGTAACAATCGGTCAGTTCATTCTGCAAAAAATGAGACCCTACCATTAGACAATCGCCAAATAAAAACAATAATATGCCTCTCAAAATATGGAGACAGAAAAACAATGCTTTTATTGTGTAAAATAGAAATAACTAAAAAATAAGGAAAAATATTCGGTCTTGCCGCATCTCTAACAGCCAGCTGTCTAAAAATATCATACCAAAAAAACTCTCAGGTGGACACCTTTTTAAACAAAACTTTAAAACTCTCAAAAAAGGCAATTTTTCGGACAACTTTTATCACAAAAAGGTGTAATAGCAAGCGATCATAAAGTCAGATGCACCCCAAAATAAAGGTTTAATAAGAGTTGCAAATAATGTTCATATATATTTTTTTCAAACAGGAATTAAGACATTGAAGGCCAAATTGGCCAAAATGCTAAAGGAGCAGCGCAACGATATGCGGGCCATTCAGGAGCGCCATGGAGGAGAGGCAACGCCAGGCCATGAAGGGGGTGCAGGAGATGATCATGCTTTTGGAAAAGTTGCCATAATTATTATTTTTTTTCTAATAAGTTATATAAATCGTTTATACAGTTATAAGGTGTATTTTGCTTTTTGTAATATTGCTCGGTTTTAGTGTAATAGCTCAGCCTAAATCAGCCAGAACTAACAGCAGCCGGTAAATACATGTCAAATACATATAGGGTCCATTCTCACGTCTGTAAAATGTGTCCGCATCCGTTCCACAATTGAGAGGAACGTTTACAGACCCGTTGATTTTCAATTCCAGTCTGAAAAATTTCCGTATTTTTCGTCCCATAAGACAGACTTTTTTCCGCCCCTGCGCCTTATGGGGCGAATGCTGGCAATTTACATTGCAGTCTGCGATGCTGCAGCTTTGCAGACTACAATGTATTAGTGAGGAGGGTCTGTAGTAGGCGGAGAGCGGCGGGCAGTGCAGGCACTGTACTCTGGTCCCACCGCTCAGTATGTACTGTATTATACCTAGTGTTAATCATAATATCTAAACAGAGCTCCCCCTGCTCCCCATCTGTACCGTACTTACCGGTACATGTCACAGTCTCCTGTAGTAAGCGCTAGCAGGCAGGCTGGGCTGCAGGCGGCCGTAACTCACTGAGGTCACGTGCCTGCTCTGCCTACTTTATGAATGAAGCAGGCAGAGCAGGCACGTGACCTCAGTGAGTTACGGCCGCCTGCAGCCCGGCCTGCCTGCTAGCGCTTACTACAGGAGACTGTGACATGTATCGGTAAGTACGGTACAGATGGGGAGCAGGGGGAGCGCAGTTTAGATATTATGATTAACACTAGGTATAATACAGTACATACTGAGCGGTGGGACCAGAGTACAGTGCCTGCACTGCCCGCCGCTCTCCGCCTACTACAGACCCTTCTTAGGGATCTATGGATGGGATAATGATGGGGAGGGGGGGGGGGTCTGTGGTGGCATTATGATGGGGGGATCTGTGTATGGCATTATGATGGTGGGGGGATCTGTGGATGGCATTATGATGGGGGGGTCTGTGGATGGCATTATGATGGGGGGGTCTGTGGATGGCATTATGATGGGGGGTATCTGTGGATGGGACTGTTATGGGGGGGGGGGATCTGTGGATAACACATATAGCAGTGTCATCCACAGATCCACTACCCCATAACAGTGCCATCCACAGATCCCCCCACCATCATAATGCCATCCACAGATCCCCCCACCATCATAATGCCATCCACAGATCCCCCCACCATGTGGCCCTATTAGCTAGCGTTTGGTGTCCCTAACAGTCTGTCTCTGCTCCAAAATGCAACCTCTCCCTACACTGACAAAACACATAATGTAAAATGGCTGCCAGATCGGGTTCTGTTATAGGCTTGGGGGGGTGTCAAAGTGCTGAAACATCTCAATTGTCTGTCCTGTCCCACCTGATGGATGTGTCATGGGTCAAAGTTTGGCGCTATGCAAAAAAATATGGCGCATGCGAATATCGCTATATGTTTGCATGTTTGGCGAATCGCGAAGTTCGCCACGAAACGACTGCCGGGCGAACGGCAAGGCCATCTCTACTCATCATACAGTATGTTATTTAGATAGCTAGAGTAGTCATTCATTTATACATTTCTCAGACTTCTGTATACAACCAGAGAATAAACATCACAGCCCAAAAAAAAAACACTTATAATCAGTGTCTATATTGTATCAGCATCACAGAATCAATAGAGGTTACACAACCATGTGCCGTCTAATGACAAGGATCTTGTTTTCTCCTATTTCCCCCCGGGGAGCAGAGATATATGCAGTGTTCTCTGGTCAGTGATATATCACACATCAATTATGAGAACTTCAATAAAAAGTTTCAGCAATTAGCCGTCCTTGTTGTTTACTTTTTACTATTATTGAACCAGGAAACATCTTATTCCACAGTGATCGCTTCTTGTCTCTCTCTACTAGATAATCTGATGGAATAACAGAAATATTCCTTGTACCTTTTTTATATAATTACATTTACTATTATTTACTTGTACAATTCAGATTTTGTTTTATACTGTTTCTTTTATTACATTCTATTCATTGTTTGTTTTTGGTCCTATGTGTTAATGCACATCGGCGTATCAGCAGTGCTTACTTGGTTCCCGTTAAAGAATTATCACAAAACATAATGTGTACTTTTCTTTACAACAACGGCGCATAATCTCGATGGTTACAAGCGCACAATCAGGACATCATAGTGACGCACAGCCTGTGCAATCCTTGAGCATTGCCCTCTAGCGTTCGCCTCCTTCATATCCCACTATTTAGTGCCATTTGGATGGAATGGTAAAATTTTGTGGGTGGGGGGATACATTGATAAATGGTGCACTATTTGTTTTGGTACAGTTTGACATATTGTTTGGGCACTCTATATAAGGATAGTATGGTGTATCTGTTGGACACTGCACAATGTATTTTTTGAGTACATGATAGACATATTTTTTTATTTAGTTTAATATTTGGTCATAAGAAAAACAACTTTCAGCATTCAGGATGTAGTAAAATCCATCCACTTTTATTAGTAAATATAAAAATCTGTGTGGCAGATAAGACAAAGCTGTTAACGTGTTTCAAAGTGTTGTCTTAATCATGAACTAGGTAAGTGCATTATCTAAAAACCCTCGCCTTTCCTAAATAAGGCCACACTGACCACCACACATTTTGCTGTACTTTTTCTCTGTTAAGTTTTGCCTAGAAAAAGCCATACTAGATAGATGTTACCTTTATGTGAATAAGATTTGCAAAAATCCAAGATAAAATTACTCACAGGATGCCATATAGCCCTGGGCTGGTCCTGGGCACAATATAGGTACATCTCAATATATTAGAATATCATAGAAAACTTAATTCATTTCAGTAGTTTCAAAAGGTGAAACTCATAACTTCTATAGATTTATTACACATAGAGTGATCTATTTCAAGTGTTTGTTTTGTTTAATGTTGATAAAATGAAAAACCAAAAGTCAAGATCTCATAAAATTTGAATATTGTGGAAAAAGTTTAATATTGTAGACCCATTGTGTCACACTCTAATCAGCTAATTAACAGAATACACCTGTAAGGGTTTCCTAAGCTTTTAAATGGTCCCTCAGTCTGATTCAGTAGATTACACAATCATGAGGAAGACTGCTGACATTGACACCCTCCACAAGAAGGTTAAGCCACAAAAGGTCATTGCTGAAGAAGCTGGCTAATTCCCAGAATGCTGTATCCAGGCATATTAATGGAAATATGCTTGGGGAAGATTCACAAGGAGTAAACTGTGGCTATGTCACGGTTCCCCCGGCCACTGCTGTCTCCGTGCAGCAGAGTCCAGTTGCTGGGGGAACCAGGGCTGCAGAATGGCCTCTGGTGTGCGAGCTGTGCGGCCTCTGATACAGAAGGTTGTGGGTTAAAATCCCAGCAGACACAGGGCACCATGGCAACAGGGGCACCTGGCAGCGACTGCCACAAACACCACACACTGTAACAACATTCAGGATGGCAGCAGCCTTCTCTCACCTCCCTTACTACTTTATAGACACCCTGCCTGTGTCACAACTTGCACGCTTCTCATTTACGAGACAAATCTCAGGCATAGTCATCTGTGTCTGCTGGGATTTGAATCCACAACCTTCTGTATCAGAGGCAAAGCACTTACCCACACAGCTATAAGAACTGCACAGCCACTGGTGGGAAAAATATGAGACTTCTACTGTAGACTCTGTTATAGTTGTTATATCCAGTGTACATCTATACACATGACAGCTACCCCTACACACCCAACACTGCTATATCTCTATATATGATAGTTGCCCCAGCACACCCAGCTCTGCTATATCTAATACACATGACAGCTGCCCCAGCACACTCAGCTCTACTATATCTCTATATATGACAGCTGCCCCAGCACACCCAGTACTGCTACATCTATACACATGACAGCTGCCCCTGCACACTCAGCTCTGCTATATCTATATATCTCTAAGTATCACTATACAGTAGATAGATATATAGAGATATAGCAGAGCTGAGTATGCTGGGGCAGCTCTCATGTGTATAGATGTAGCAGAGCTGGGTGTGCTGGGGCAGCTGTCATGTGTATACATGTAGCAAAGCTGGGTGAGCTGGGGCAGCTGTCATGTGTATAGATATAGCAGAGCTGGGTGTGCTGGGGCAGCTTTCATATATAGAGATATAGCAGGCTGAGTGTGCTGGGGAAGCTGTCATGTGTATGGATGTACATTAGCTATCAAAGCTATAAACGAGTCTACAGTAGAAGTTTTCAATCAGTGGCTATGCAGCTCTTATAGCTGTGTGGTTAAGTTCCTTGCCTCTGATACAGAAGGTCGTGCATTCGAGTCCCAGCAGAAACTATTTTTTTAAATACCCGACTGTTACTGCCACATGGGGGGAGCAGGAGGCACTTGATACTGGCACATGGGGGGTTGGCACTATGATACTGGCACATGGGGGAAGGAGAGAGGCACTTGATACTGGCACATGGGGGGGTTGGCACTATGATACTGGCACTTGGGTGGGTGAAAGGAGAGAGGCACTTGATACTAGCACGCTGGGGTGGAGATGCACTATGACACTGGCACATGGGGGGTGGGTGTCGAGGAGAGAGGCACTTGATACTGGCACATGGGGGGTAGGAAGGAGAGAGGCACTATGATACTGGCACATGGGGGGGGTGGGTGGGAAGGAGAGCGGCACTTGATACTGGCATATTGGGGGGGGAGATTGCACTATGATACTGGCACATGGGTGGAAGAGAGAGGCACTTGATACTGGCACTTTTGGGGGGGAGATGGCACCATGATACTGGGACATGGGGGGGAGGAAAGAGACACTTGATACTGGCACATGGGGGGGTTGGCACTATAATACTAGCACATGGGGGTGGGAAGGAGAGAGGCACTTCATACTGGCACATGATGGGGGGGCATCTATGGGGACACTTACTGGCAAATTATAAGGCCCTTAATCATACCCTGTCACCTTTACCCAGTCCCTTGCCCCCCTTAATCATACCCAGTGTCACCCAGAGCCAGTCCCCTGCCCTCTTAGTCATACCCAGTGTCTGTCACCCTTAATTTAAGGGGGGCATGGTCTAATTGAGGGGGCAGGGGACTGGGTAAGGGTGACACTGGGTATGATTAAGAAGGGCAGGGGACTGGGTAAAGGTGGCAGGGTATGATTAAGGGGGGCAGGGGACTGGCTCTGGGTGACACTGGATATGATTGTACTTGTTTGTACTTGTTTGCACTTGCACTTAAATTATCTGTAATAAAAAAAAAAATGTTTGTTACAAAGATTGTTTTCCTCTTTGTGTATGTTTGAGTGAACCGGGGGAAGGGGCGGGGGGAAGATTAGCTCGCACAGGGCGCCTGAACACCTAAGGCCAGCACTGGCCCTGGGCCAATAAAGAGTGCACCAGGGCTTCCAAACATCAAGGTGTAAAAGCACACCGACGTGAGCTGCCTTCCTCCAGTATAAAAGGCTGGAACCTACATGTGCAGGTGCTAGTGAATTTCTTACCCTCTAGCTCACCCTACTAGTTCCTTGCTTTTTTTGAATACTCCTCTTGCTTGGATTTCTGAATTTGGTTTTGTGATTATGTTTTTGTCTTCTGGTGTTTTGGTAGTGTATTGATCTCCTGGTAGTGTATTGATCTCTAATCAGCTAATCAACAAAAAACACCCGTAATGGTTTCCTTAGCTTTTAAATGGTCCCTCAGTCTGATTCAGTAGACTACACAATCATGAGGAAGACTGCTGATTTGACAGTTGTCCAGAAGACAACTCGTAGTGTATTGATCTCCTAGTTCTGACCTCTGGCCTAACTCAGACTGCTTTGTCTGAGTGGCATTTCACCCTTTTTCCATACGAAAACTCTCTTAGTGTTTGTCCGTTTGTTTGCCCCTGTTTGTGTTTCATCCCTCCACGTATTGCATTATAGGAACTGTTGTCTAGTTGTGGGGTCACTGGCTAGGGTGGCCATGCAAGTAGGTAGGCATAGTGGGTCTGGTCATTTTAGGGATGCACTATCCCTGTTTGTGTCTGATGATAGCCACTATCCTGACAGGCTGGAGTCAGTGCTTCAAGAGCAACCACACACAGACGTATGCAGGACATGGGCTACATCTGTTACATTTCTTTGGTCAAGCCATTTATGACCCAGAGACAATGTCAGAAGCATCTTATCTGGGCTAAGAAGAAAAAGGACTGGATGTAGCTCAGTGGTCCAAAGTCCTGTTTTCAGATGAAAGTACATTTTGCATTTCATTTGGAAATCAAGGTCCCAGAGTCTGGATGAAGAGTGGAGAGGCACACAGTCCAAGTTGCTTGAGGTCCAGTGTGACGTTCCCACAGTCAGTGATGGTTTATGGAGCCATGTCATCTGCTGGTGTTGGTCTACTGTGTTATATAAAGTCCAAAGTCAGTGGAGGGGTCTACCAGGAAATTTTAGAGTGCTTCCCTCTGCGGACAAGATTTATGGAGATACTGATTTCATTTTCCAACAGGACTTGGCACCTGCTGTCATAAATATGATGTGGGGGAACATACTTGTAATAACTATTATAGAATTATATGTGTTGTGTATCTGTTGAATAAGGATTCCCAAGGTGTGATTTCTGCTGAAGAGTAGGTTCATTAACCAAATGGTTGACTGCTTTGAAGCCTCCATTCTATCCCAGCAGGATGGAGTCGGGCAGGCTAGGCCTCTGCCAGCTATAAGAGTAGCAAATGGACGGTTCTCCTTATCATCTGACACCTCTGGCTGCCAGGTACACACTTCGAAAAAGCATCTGCTTTTTGGCAGGAGATTTGAAAACATTCAAACAAAGAGATTTTAATATTCAATGTTCCCCACTCCCCTCATTAATCCCCCTGCCCAATGGAAGAACTAGTATTTGGATAGTCAATGACTGGGCCAACCAGAAACTGGAAACCAATCCTGGTTCTATAAAGATGTCGCATGGACATATTTTAGAGGTTACACCATGTGGGCGTCACAGCCGAGCTGACGGGTATCCATTTATTCTTCTTCTCCCAGGGGGCAGTAAGTACTTATTGCTGTATTTTCTCCAATTTATTTTACGGTTACTGTTTGTGTATGTTATTTTTTACTTTGTCTCATTTTACATCAGTTTTTTTAAGCACTGCACTATTTTTTGTCTATAAAATATACAGTACAGACCAAAAGTTTGGACACACCTTTTCATTCAAAGAGTTTTCTTTATTTTCATGACTATATGAAAATTGTAGATTCACACTGAAGGCATCAAAACTATGAATTAACACATGTGGAATTATATACATAACAAAAAAGTGTAAAACAACTGCAAATATGTCATATTCTAGGTTCTTCAAAGTAGCCACCCTTTGCTTTGATTACTGCTTTGCACACTCTTGGCATTCTCTTGATGAGCTTCAAGAGGTAGTCACCTTAAATTGTCTTCCAACAGTCTTGAAGGAGTTCCTAGAGATGCTTAGCATCTTGATTGGGTTCAGGTCCAGTGACTGTGGAGGCCAGGTCATCTGGCGCAGCACCCCATAACTCTCCTTTATGGTCAAATAGCCCTTACACAGCCTGGAGGTGTGTTTTTGGTCATTGTCCTGTTGAAAAATAAATGATGGTCCAACTAAACGCAAACCTGATGGAATAGCATGCCACTGGAAGATGCTGTGGTAGCCATGCTGGTTCAGTATGCCTTCAATTTTGAATAAATCCCCAACAGTGTCACCAGCAAAGCACCCCCAAACCATCACACCTCCTCCTCCATACTTCACGGTGGGAACCAGGCATGTAGAGTCCATCTGTTCACCTTTTCTGCGTCGCACAAAGACACGGTGGTTGGAACCAAAGATCTCAAATTTGGACTCATCAGACCAAAGAACAGATTTCCACTGGTCTAATGTCCATTCCTTGTGTTCTTTAGCCCAAACAAGACTCTTCTGCTTGTTGCCTGTCCTTAGCAGTGGTTTCCTAGTAGATATTCTACCATGAAGGCCTGATTCACACAGTCTCCTCTTAACAGTTGTTCTAGAGATGTGTCTGCTGTTAGAACTCTGTGTGGCATTGACCTGGTCTCTAATCTGAGCTGCTGTTAACCTGCAATTTCTGAGGATGAACTTATCCTCCGCAGCCGAGGTGACTCTTGGTCTTCCTTTTCTGGGGCGGTCCGCATGTGAGCCAGTTTCTTTGTAGCGCTTGATGGTTTTTGTGACTGCACTTGAGGACACTTTCAAAGTCTTCCCAATTTTTCGGACTGACTGACCTTTATTTCTTAAAGTAATGATGGCCACTCGTTTTTCTTTACTTAGCTGCTTTTTTCTTGCCATAATACAAATTCTAACAGTCTATTCAGTAGGACTATTAGCTGTGTATCCACCTGACTTCTCTACAACGCAACTGATGGTCCCAACCCCATTTATAAGGCAAGAAATCCCACTTATTAAACCTGACAGGGCACACCTGTGAAGTGAAAACTATTTCAGGTGACTACCTCTTGAAGCTCATCAAGAGAATGCCAAGAGTGTGCAAAGCAGTAATCAAAGCAAAAGGTGGCTACTTTGAAGAACCTAGAATATGACATATTTTCCGTTGTTTCACACTTTTTTGTTATGTATATAATTCCACATGTGTTAATTCATAGTTTTGATGCCTTCAGTGTGAATCTACAATTTTCATAGTCATGGAAATAAAGAAAACTCTTTGAATGAGAAGGTGTGTCCAAACTTTTGGTCTGTACTGTATTCACTTTATTAGTATGCCTTGTTGCTCTAAAGAATCCATAGCCTGAATGTGTGATTGTGCGATCACTTGTGAGCAGACCATTTATACGTGGCTTTTGCAGCATTTCTGACAGTGTTGATGTCGTTGAAGTTGGTGGTGGCAGCTAGTGTTTGGGGTGTTGGGTCTGTGCATGTTTGGGGGTGATCTATGCTCACTTTGGGGCCTGAGTGTGTGATGCGCACAGTGTGAAAGCTTGGAGGTCGTATGGCCCCTAGCAGACATATCCCTGGTCGCAAGACGCGGAGGGGCGCACATGACACCTGCCCACACTGCCAATACCTGGTTTAAAAACCACGGTATCACTGTGCTTCATTCTCCAGCAAACTCGTTTGACCTAAAACCCCTAATTTCACACCCTTATACTGCCCACAATAAAAGGACACTCTGAAATGTGCACAGTTTTGCCTTACTGGGGGTGGGGTCAGAAAACAAGTCAGTATCTGGTGTAGCCATCATTTGCCTCACGAGTTGCAACACATTTCCATATTATAGAGTTGGCCAGGTTATTGATTGTGGCCTGTGGAATGTTGGTCTACTTCTCTTCAATAGCTGTGCAAAGTTACAGAATATTGGCAGGAACTGGAACACGCTGTTGTATACGCCGATCCAGAGCATGTTTTCCCCTTCCAGGAATTGTGTACAGATTCTTGGAATATGGGGCCGTGCATTATCATGCTGCAACATGAGATGATGGTTGTGGATGAATGGCACAACAATGGGCCTCAGGATCTCATCACGGTATCTCTGTGCAGTCAAAATGCCATCCATAAAATTCACCTGTGTTCGTTGTCCATAAAAAATGCCTGCCCATACCATAACCCCACCGCCACCATTGGCCACTCGATCCACAACGTTGACGTCAGCAAACCGCTCACCCACACGACGCCACACACGCTGTCTGACATCTGCCCTGAACAGTAAAAACCAGGACTCATCCGTGAACAGAACACCTCTCCAACGTGCCAGACTCCATCGAATGTGAGCATTTGCCCACTCAAGTCGGTTACGAGGACGAACTGCAGTCAGGTCCAGACCCCGATGAAGGAGACGAGCATGCACAGATGAGCTTTCCTGAGACGGTTTCTGACAGTTTGCAGAAATTCTTTGGTTATGCAAACCGATTGTTGCTGCAGCTGTCTGGGTGGCTGGTCTCAGACGATCATGGTGGTGAATATGCTGGATGTGGATGTGGAGGATGTCCTGGGCTGGTGTGGTTACACGTGGTCTGCGGTTGTGAGGCGGGTTGGATGTACTGCCAAATTCTCTGAAACGCCTTTGGAGGTGGCTTATGGTAAAGAAATGAACATTCATTGCACGGGCAACAGCTCTGGTAGACATTCCGGCACTCAGCATGCCAATTGCATTCTCCCTCAAAAGTTGCAACATCTGTGGCATTTTGCTGTGTGATCAAACTGCACATTTCTGACTGGCATTTTATTGTGGGCAGTATAAGGCACACCTGTGCAATATTTATGCTGTTTAATGAGCACCTTGATATGCCACACCTGGGAGGTGGGATGGATTATCTCGGCAAAGGAGAAGTGCTCGCTAACAAAGATTTGTGAACAATATTTGAGAGTAATGGGTCTTTTGTGTATGTAGAAAATGTTTCAGATCTTTGCGTTCAGCCCAAGTGTTGCGTTTATATTTTTGATCAGTGTAATAAATAATATTCTAATTTTCTGAGATCCTGACTTTTGGGTTTTCATTAGCTGCAAGCCATAATCATCAATAGTGATGGACAAACATCGGCCAGGATGAATCGCAAACGCGATCAAATGTTCGCAAACCACAAGTTTGCGGCAGGCCCCATTCACTTTAATGGCAGGCGAAACTGAAAATCCTTCAGGTCATATTTGCAGCCACCAAATAATTACTAGAAGTGCACAACATGGACAGTGACATGCCAGAGGGGGATCAATGGCAAAAATTCCCACCAAAAATATGTTGAATGGATTAGGCAGGGGCTGAGGGACAGACAACACAGGGTTGTAGTCAATGGAGTATATTCAGACCATGGTCTTGTTACCAGTGGGGTACCTCAGGGATCTGTTCTGGGACCCATATTGTTTAATATCTTTATCAGCGAAATTGCAGAAGACCTCAATGGTAAGGTGTGTCTTTTTGCTGATGACACAACGATTTGTAACAGGGTTGATGCTCCTGTTTGGATTCACCAAATGGAAAAGGATTTAGGAAAACTGGCAACTAAAATTGAATGTAGATAAGTGTAAGATAATGCATCTGGGGCGTAAAAACCCAAGAGCAGAATATAAAATCAGTGATACAGTCCTAACCTCAGTATTTGAGGAAAGGGATTTATGGGTCATTATTTCAGAAGACTTAAAGGTAGGCAGACAATGTCATAGAGCAGCAGGAAATGCTAGCAGAATGCTTGGGTGTATAGGGAGAGGAATTACCAGTAAACAGAGGGAGGTCCTCATGCCGCTCTACAGAGCACTAGTGAGACCTCATTTGGAGTATTGTGTGCAGTACTGGAGACCATATCTCCAGAAGGCTATTGATACTTTGGAGAGAGTTTAGAGAAGAGCTACTAAACTGGTACATGGATTGCAGGATAAAACTTACCAGGAAAGGTTAAAGGACCTTAACATGTATAGCTTGGAAGAAAGACGAGACAGAGGGGATATGATAGAAACGTTTAAATACATAAAGGGAATCAACAAGATAAAAGAGGAGAGAATATTTAAAAGAAGAAAAACTGCTACAAGAGGACATAGTTTTAAATTAGAGGGGCAAAGGTTTAAAAGTAATATCAGGAAGTATTACTTTACTGAGAGAGTAGTGGATGCATGGAATAGCCTTCCTGCAGAAGTGGTAGCTGCAAATACAGTGAAGGAGTTTAAGCATGCATGGGATAGGCATAAGGCCATCCTTCATATAAGATAGGGCCAAGGGCTATTCATAGTATTCAGTATATTGGGCAGACTAGGTGGGTCAAATGGTTCTTATCTGCCGACACATTCTATGTTTTCTATGTTTCTATGTATTTTAATCAGGGGCCATTTATATGCGTCTTAAAGGGAAACTCTCAAAAATGTGCACTGCTGGAGCCTAGAAATTATTTATTTTTAGGCTAATGGAGTACAGGCCCCAAACATTAGGCATTCACCGGACAGAAAACATCAAGTAACTATGTGGCTGGAGGTATATTAGACGGTCATTGGATATCAATTTTATTGCAGGCCAGTAAACTACAGGCCCCAAATATTATTCATTCACCGTACAGAAAAGAACAGTTGATAATGTGGCTGTAGGTACATTAGGTGGTCAATGGATATCAATTTTACTACAAGCCAGTGGATTACAGGCCCCAAAAATTATTCATTCTTCGTACAGAAAAGAACAAGTGATTATGTGGCTGGAGGTATATTAGACTGTCAATGGATATCAATTTTACTGCAGGCCAGTGGACTACAGGCCCCAAAAATTATTTATTCACTGGACAGAAAACATCAAGTGATTATGTGGCTGGAGGTATATTAGACGGTCATTGGATATCAATTTTACTGCAGGCCAGTGGACTACAGGTCCCAAAAATTATTCATTTACCGTACAGAAAAGATCAAGTGATTATCTGGCTTTAGGTATATTAGACGGTCAATGGATATCAATTTTACTGCAGGCCAGTGGACTACAGGCCCCAAAAATGATAAATTCACTGTACAGAAAAGAACAATTGATAATGGGGCTGGAGGTACATTAGGTGATCACCGTATAACAATTTTAGTGTTGGCCAGTTAGATTACAGGCCCCAAAAATTATGCATTCACCGTACAGAAAATATCAAGTGATTATGTGGCTGGAGATAAGATATGATAAGATGCCTTTATTGTCACTGTACAATACAATAAATACAATGTACAGTTGCACAGGTGTGAGCTGAGACCCAAGTTGTTTAGTTTTGTTGCCAACTTGTTGGGCGGGATGGTGTTAAAGGCCGAGCTGTAATCAATGAATAGCATCCGCACATAGCTGGCTCTCTGCTCCAGGTGTGGCAGTGCGGTGTGAAGGGCAAGTGAAACAGCATCCTCAGTTGACCTATGTGCTCTATAAGTTCCCTAAGGACAAGTTGTTCCCTAAGGACAAGCTGATCTGGGTACTGTCGTCAGACCGCTGGGTGGCGGCCATTTCTACCTCCTTTTCCTCATACGATGCCAAGAATGGCTGTGCATCGGTAAGGTCTGGAAATGGATGGGAAAATAATTCCTCTGACTCAAGTGGAGGGGCTATGGTGGTGGTGTCTTTGGGGGTGCACACAGCAGAGAGTGAGGAGGGTGCAGATACAGAGGATGAGGAGGGTGGAGAAGCGGAAGGCTGAGTAAGCCACTCAACCAACTCTGGTGCATCCTTTTACGTAATCTCACACATTTTACCCAACTTCCCACTTAGGCTCCGGCCTGGTGCACCTGCCTTGCCCTTAGTACCCCTGCAGAATGGCCTTCCTCTGCCTGTCATTTTCAAAATGACCCTGTGACAAATTCCCTATAGAAGATCAATATTTGTGGAAGCAGGTATATATATTTTTATATTTTTTGGGGGTAACAGGTATATCACACCACTTGCAATTAGTTGTTCCAATAGCGTTTGCCCCTCTGTATAGCTTAATTAACAGAAGAGAACTGGTACCGTTTAATACCCAATAAAATAAATCTTTATTTTGACATAAAAACATAGACAAAAATACATATACGTAGAGACCATATAGGGTGCCTACAGAGAACAGTCCACAGCAAATGCTGTAATCACAGATGGCAAATCATTTAGTATTCTACACTTATCGTGTGAGATACTGCATATAATATATGTCTGGGTCAGCATGTAATATATAAGCTGTCTCTAGTTATAAATGCAGTTATCTCTCACCCTGAGGATCGCCAGACAGAGACAGCCCACATTGAAATCACTGGATATTGGGTAAGAGAGGAACTTAGATTGGCTTTGGTGCTAAGACAATAGATTTTATGCGATATGCTATGATTTATATACGGCACCAGCCTCTGAATATAGATGCCACCTATACCCCTGTCACAGTGACGCTATATACATTTAGGGTGAGAGATAACTGCATTTATAACTAGAGACAGCTTATATATTACATGCTGACCCAGACATATATTATATGCAGTATCTCACACGATAAGTGTAGAATACTAAATGATTTGCCATCTGTGATTACAGCATTTGCTGTGGACTGTTCTCTGTAGGCACCCTATATGGTCTCTACGTATATGTATTTTTGTCTATGTTTTTATGTCAAAATAAAGATTTATTTTATTGGGTATTAAACGGTACCAGTTCTCTTCTGTTGATTAATATATTAAGGAGGTACACCCTTGTTTGAATACAAGGCTGTGTCGATCCAGTTGAATACCCTCTGTATAGCTGCAGTATCGCAGCAGAACCGGACACAACTGCTGCACAATACAAATGCACTATATAGAAATTATATTATAGGTATATCACACCCCTGCATCAATCTGTTTTTTGGGGGGCAACAATACAAATGCACTATAATATACTTTCTATGTTAGAAAGTATACTATAAGTATATCACACCCCTCAGTATGTCACACCTATCGGTAGCACACCTATACCAGTCCTTGAAAGGACTTTTGTGGCCCTATTAGCTAGCGTTTGGTGTCCCTAACAGTCTGTCCCTGCTCCACACAGAAACCTCTCCCTACACTGGCAAAACACTGAATGTAAAATAGTGGCCAGATCGGGGTTATTTATAGGGTGGGGGTGTGTCCATGTGCTAAAACTTCTCAATTGGCTGTCCTGTCCCACCTGATGGATGTGTCATGGGTCAAAGTTCGGCGCAATGCAAAAGAATATTGGGCCGGCGGACATCACCATATGTTCGCATGTTCGTGAATCACGAACGAGCAAAGTTCGCCGCGAAACAACCGCCGGGCGAACCGCAAGGCCATTTCTGATCATCAACATTAAAAGAAATAAACGCTTGAAATAGATCACTCTTGTGTGTAATGAATCTATAAAATATATGTGTTTCACATTTTGCTAAAATAAATTAAGTTTTCAATGATATTCTAATTTATCCAGGTCACACTTGGTGGTACTAAGCACTGAAATTTTGCAGAACTTTAGTCACTTTTGTGTGGTCCTCTATTGTTTCTAGGAGGTGCGATACTTCACAAGTCCTTTGAAGATCAGACTGGCCTGAAACAACTGCTTTCTTTAGCTTATCTTGCACTGTGGGCCCCAGGGAGACTAGCCACTGACACAATTTGCCATGCCTAGTCACCAAATCTTGTTTCCACCTCTGTAGGTCTTCATGACCGCTAAGCCACTACCTTTTGCAGGATCTCTACCTAGTCACCCTTGGTTCTTCACAGCACCAATCTACCTCCAGCTGTCCCATAGAACTAAATAAAGAGGTATCAGAAATGTGGCATTTCAAAGAGGGGAACATAGGACTACTGCTTTCATGATTGGTTGGGGTTTCAGTGGTTGTACCCCAACTGATAAGACACTTATCCTCTACCTTGTACACGTGAGAAAAAACTGTATATAAGCATAAGCAAAAAGCATGCAGTGTTTTTGCAGGGGTGCACCTAGCCTTTCTACTGCCTGAGGCAAAGATTGAAATGGCGCCCAACCCCTCCAGCCATACTGTTTAAGGCATACTGTGATACAGTTGAATATAAAGAGATATTCCCACAGCCCCCACATGTCTCTAGGTCTTGCCGCCTGAGGCAATCAAATCACCTCGCCTCATTGGTGGTAAAACCCTGCATTTTGGGGTGCTTTGGGCAGATAAAAAAAAATGGTCATCATGAAACTAGACACCCTTTTAATGCTGCCTATGCTGGAAAGTTGGAAACTTGTATCAGAAAAACCTTGGACTCAAAAAAGAAGACCGTAGGTACAGTTTTAATTTTTAGAGAGCTGGTCAGAAGGAGTTCTTGGCCAGAAAGGATGTGCTCTCATCTGCACATAGATAAGTGGGTGTAGGTACAATCGCCTCTTTAACAGATATTTTAGGGTGATATTCTATTTAATTCTATAAGCAGAAGAATTAGGACTATATTTTAATGCCACAAATATTCGGAAACGATTGAAGGCTGCCTCCAGTATAATTTTTGTATGGCAGTGTCCAGGCATCTGGTTTTCTTTATGACATTGTGATAAAGCAGTTACATTTGATATGGTCAAGTGCCATAAATCCATAAATCCATCCATTATGCTAAAATGTAGGTCACATGTATTACACATTATACTGCGGCAGCAGCACATTATATTGTTATATGGTTATTACGGCTGAAAAGCTTTAAAGCAAGAGTTCAGATGTCACTCGGAAGAAACCTCAATCCTGTTGATGTGAAGGAGGTAAGAGGTTCGTCCACAATGGTAATCCTGTTCAATGTACATCCTTGGGTAATGTGCATAAGACTCTTTTCTATCCATTAGCAGATTGAGTAGAGTACAGCTGAACAATAGCATCTTTTCATGCAATCTAATGCAGGTAACATTATTTTTCTGCAATTGAATATTTTTAATTATAACCACGTTTTTAGCTATACGAGGTGCTATTATATCGGCGTGCACAGGCTCTGATTTATTCACCCTTCTTCTTTGCCTTTGGCGGGTCTGACCTTCTGGACTTCTTCTGCTAACTTGCAGTGGACCAGGTCGCTTGATTTGTCCATGTCCTCTCCCTAGCAGACCGCAGCCTGATTCTTGCTAGCAAGACCTCAACCCTCTACCCATAGTGCGGGAGAATGTGCTCCACCTGCCTCTTAAGGTGCTAGGAGACTCACCCTAATTCACACCAGCCAGTGGCTGGTCACGTTTGGTACTTTAGGAACCTTCCCCTACGGGAGGGTGCCTGAGCAATAGATTTTCTAGCTTGCTAGTGTCCTATGAATGTTTGCTGTTTCTTTTGTCTTCCTCTGTACCAACTTTTTGCCTGATTACTGAATTCTGACTCTCCACTGCCTGACATATTGACTCTTTGTTGCCTGCCCTGACCTCAGACTATCAAATTGCTTGTACTTGGCCTGCCCTGACCTTGGTCTGTCCCTTACTACGATTTTTCCTGATCATTTGGTGCTCTACACCTTGACCCTCTCTTGACCCTGTAAATCACCTTTCAATTACACAGAGACTAATCCAGGAGGTAACAGCCTCTTGGTTCCCCTGCAGTGAAGTCCTGACCCCTGTATAGAGATTAAAGGGTGAATACCAGGGGACTGCCAGGATAACGCCCTTAAGAGTAGCCCAAAGCCAAATCTGTTGGTTGACACAGTGGTTCCACACCCACTGCCATAGCAGATGCAGAGGTAACCCTTGCACCAGGGCCATGGTGTGAAGGGGCCCAAAGGCATCAGTAAGACACCAGTTTCTTTTTTATTATAAAAGGCACAGGGTAGATAGGGAGCCATAATATACATTTTATATTGAGGTTCGGGAACTTCATGCTGCTCCTCTGGCTGAAAGTATACAAAGTATTAAAAAGTCGTAATAGTAATGCCATTATAGATATCAAAAAGACAAAACAGTATTAAGAAGTATATAAAGAAACACACCTTTTAGAAGCAGACCGCAATGATTCAGAAGTGCAGTCCGAAGATAATGTGCCCCAATACAATATCTGCATTAGGGTGTCTTCCCCTATCAGGTATCATGTACTGTACTTGTCTTTCTTTTATCTAGGAAGAAAGACAGTCAGGACCCAATCAGGCTTCAGGACCTCAGTACCACTTTTACCTCTTTGCCTAAGGTTGCCTAATGGCCGGTTAGCCAATGGGCTAGCCGGTATTACTGCAGAGAGGTTGGTGCCAGTATTTAATTTGTACCAGCTACTGCATATTAATTGCTGGCAATTTTCATTTCAGTAACCAAGAAGGCATGAGCTATCCCCTTACTGTCTGTGAAGGTTCTCATTTATCCAGGTCATGGTATATCTGTAAATAATAAATCAAGGCAACTGGACGTACTGTAGATTTTTGAGTGACTGTACAAGAATTCTCTGGGAATAAATATGTCACTGAATCAACATCTGGTAATTATATCCAGCATGGGGTCAGAGGTCATTATACCAAGCATGGGGTCAAAGGTGTTGATTCCATTATCCTAATTGGAGTCAGTAGGAGATAATAACGTCCCAGAAAAGGTGTCAAGACAATAGATGTCTAACCCCCTGCCTCTATTCAAGCTCGGCTTGTCCATTTTTACATAGATGGCCTTCTTCACGCCTCATTTGTACCAATTGACCTCCTTATCCAAAACACGTACTTGACTGTCACTAAACCAAATTGACCCAAGAGAGAGTCACCAGAACCACCCCATAAATGCACATCCGACAGTAAATCAGTATCAAAAATATATATAAAGTTTATTGAACACAACAACAGACAAATTGTATACAATTCAGACAAAGTGCGGTATATAATAAATAATATGTAACCGACACATACAGGTCCACTGAATTACCCCACCATGGGCAAAAATGTAAAACACCAGCAGATAAAGATTCGATATAGAATATAAAGCAAATATGACATAAGGTAAGACCTCTAGAAATACAAACAGACCTGAATGGAGTCACAATAAAAAGGGCAAAACCTGCATAAGCGGCTGGTTCAGTGGACCTGAGAAGATGAGCAAGCGCCAAACGCGTATCGCCGGAACAATCCGGCTTCCTCAGTCCCCTGCACACTGTTATGCTTAGAACTAGGGATTAGGGATTATTTTGGATATTTTTGATCAAACGTGTGTCGGGCCTATCTACCAACGTCAAGGTGGCTTTTGCAGATGGGTATCTAACACTAACAGAACTGCCTCTGGGTACCGATCTGCAGAAGTCACCTTGAGGTTGGTAGATGGGCCCGCCACACGTTTATCAAAAATATCCAAAATAATCCCTAATCCTCAGTTCTATGCGTGTTATAACAGTGTGTTACCATATGTATTTTGTTTGATCAAAAATGTGCCCCCAAGAGCTTCCTTTTTTCATGTATAATAGGTATAGTACCACTGTAATCCAGAATAATCCCTGATCCCTAGTTCTATTGTTTGCATGCATAACAGTGTGCTGCCATACATATTTTGCTTGCTGTCTGCATGTTAGCTTTATGGCTTTATGGATGTGCTTCTGTGACTTCGGATAAGCTAGTCTAAACTTTCTTGTAGTGTATATCTATAAAATGATGGCATTTTCCCGTGGAAGAAGAATGGCTGAGTCAAAAATCAATTTTACAGCAATACTTTTTCTCTACACGTGGGAAAATGCCATTTAGAATTGATTTGGCGACATTAGAAATTACACCATCCTTCTTTGCTTACATTTAGATGAATTGACCCATTATACAACTTATCTCCTATCCGTAAGTGTCTGACTGTAGAGTGTCTGACCGTTGGGGCCTTCACTGATCACTGGATTGAGGACCTGTGTTTCTCTGTTTGAATGGAGCAGTTGAAACACATGCGTGTTGCGGCTCCATTCTAGTCTATGGGACTGCAGGAGGCCAAATACCAGCACTTGGCTATCTCTGTCAGTTCCATACAGTTGAATGGAGCGGCAACGTACACGTGTTTTCACCGCTCCATTCAGACAAGGGAATATCGGTTCCCTTTCCAAGGCAAAAAGTAGCATGAAGCGGCACTCCAAAATCTCGTCTCGTAAATTGCCAAGTTCTCTCGCGAGAACTTGAGCTCCTTCTCCCTGGCTAAGAGCAGGGCGCTCTGATTGGATGCGCTCGCAGCCAGGGAGAAGAAAAACGCGCCCAGGAGAGCCTCAAGTCCACTCCTAGTATAAACAAGTCGCCTCATTAGCATATGAGTCGCCAATACGGGGACCACAGCGGACGAATGGGGGGTTCTTTAGAAAAATAAATAAATTGCCAAGACATCACTGGGGGACGCACTATAAGGTAGTATCAGGGCCGGTTCTAGGTGAAATGGGGCCCTGGGGCGAAAAACAATAAGGGCCCCCCCTTCATGACACTTGATGACTTTTACAGAAGAAACTGTATATTGTGTGGCACAGTGTAGAGGTATACTGTATAGTGTGTGACACAGTGTAGAGGTATACTGTATATTGTGTGGCACAGTGTAGAGGTATACTGTACATTGTGGGGCACAGTGTAGAGGTATACTGTATAGTGTGTGACACAGTGTAGAGGTATACTGTATATTGTGGGGCACAGTGTAGCGGTATACTGTATATTGTGTGGCACAGTATATGCTATATGTGTATAACATAAACATATTGCATATACAGTTACTTGGCTTGGCCCTTGGGGATCTCGGACGCCACTTCCACACTTTGGCCGGGGTCTCGGCGGAGCTGATGTTCTGTTTTATCCTAATAAGAAAGATTTCATAATAAGAATTTGGAGAAGGGGCAGAGGGAGAGCAGAGCAGGGAGAGGCTGGTGCTGCTACTAGGGGGTCATACCATGGGGGAGTAATAAAGCCCACCATAATGCCCCCCCAGTAGTAATAATTATCCTTATAATGTGCAAAAAATACCCCCTTGTAATGCCCCCAGTTGAGCTAATGTCCCCATAGTGCCTCCATAATGTGCCAGTATAAAATAGCCCTATATAGTGACCCCAGTAAATGCCCCCATAGTGCTCTTCTCCCCCTAGTGCCCCCCATAATGTACCAGTATAAAATGCCCGATATATAGTGCGCCAGTAGATGCCCTCAGTGTCCCCCATAATTTGTAAGCATAAAATACCCCTTCTCAGCGCCCCCGTAGATGACTCCATAGTACTCCTCTCCCCCCTTCCCCATAGTACCAACCACAATGTGTCCCAGTATAAAATGCCCCTATACAGAGCCCCCATATAAAATAACCGTTCTTTGTGGCCTCAGTAGATGCCCCTATAGTGCCACAAATAATGTGCCAGTAAGAAGTGCCCCCATAGATGTCCCCCAATAATGTGCCAGTAAAATGTACCCTCATAGATGCCCCCAATCATGTGCCAGTAGCCTGAGCCCCCCATCAACATGTGCCAGTAGCCATAGGCGGCCCCCCCATCATGTGGCAGTAGCGATAGGGCCCCCTATCATGTGCCACTAGCCATAGGGCCCCCCTATCATGTGCCAGTAGCCATAGGGCCCCCCTATCATGTGCCAGTAGCCATAGGGCCCCCCTATCATGTGCCACTAGCCATAGGGCCCCCTATCATGTGCCACTAGCCATAGGGCCCTCCTATCATGTGCCACTAGCCGCCAGTATTGTACAGAAAAAAAATACACTTATACTTACCTCCTTGGCAGCGATGTGATAGAGGCCTCTTCCGGCCTGTGCCCCTCGCTGTGTACGGCTCAGGGCTCAGGCGGCGTGATGGCAGATCCAATTGTTAAAATTTCAACCAGATCACAGAGCTGTGTGCTGGCTGATCCTGATCTGGTGCTCTGTTCTGCTGTCAGTACAGAGCAACCTTGACAGTCAGACAACTGTATTGGCATCCTCAGGATGTTGTGGGTACCATTGTGTGATGAATGATGTCATTGTGCAGGTGTGGACTGGGAACTTAAAGCGCCCCTGTAAAAAAAACTAAAAACTAAAAGTGACCCCATTTTGTAGGTAGGTCCAAATTAATAGAAGGTGGAGCAACACAAGTAGGCAGGTTCAACAAAACCATAGTGCAAAATACCATTGCAGCGGAACCAAATAACATAGTGTAGCACAATATACTACCGCCTTCTGTGGTGGCCATACATAGCTACCATCTTCTGTCCTCCTCCTCCAGTTTTCTATGGAGGTGAGGTGCGGGCCACAGCAGTTGAATTCGGGAGGACATGTGCGGTCGCTGGCTGGGTACATGAGTACCTGATTCTCACAGCGTTGATTACTGTTGAGAGCTTATTATTTACCCGGTCTGCGGCAGAGAAGAGGACTTGGGTGGCCCCTGGGGCATTGGCCCACCGGGAATTTCCCCACCCCTGTAATTGAGCACTGCCTGCATCGAGATGCTAAAAGAAGCATTATTGGGTATATTTATTAATGATCTTGTAGAAGGCTTGCACAGTAAAATATAAATTTTTGCAGATGACACTAAACTGTGTAAAGTAATTAACACGGAAGAGGACAGTATACTACTACAGAGGGATCTGGATAGATTGGAGGCTCAGGTAGAGATAAGTGGCAGATGAGGTTTAACAATGACAAATGTAAGGTTATGCACGTGACAAGGAATAATGCAAGTCACTCGTATATACTAAATGGCAAAACACTGGGTAACACTGACATGGAAAAGGACCTAGGAATTCTAGTAAACCGCAAACTAAGTTGTAGAAACCAGTGTCAGGCAGCTGCTGCCAAGGTCAATAAGATAATGGGTTGCATCAAAATGGGCATAGACGCCCGTGATGAGAATACAGTCCTGCCACTTTACAAATCACTAGTCAGACCACACATGGAGTACTGTGTACAGTTCTGGGCTCCTGTGAACAAGGCAGACATAGCAGAGCTGGAGAGGGTTCAATGGAGGGCAACTAAAGTAATAACTGGTGTAACGGATAGCCTTGGGTACCTCCATTGATGGATGCTCCTAGTGCTTCCTGAGGGCTCCAAGCACTCCACTTGATACCGTAATAACCACAGACACCACAAACCGCCGCAGCATGGTTGTGGTCTCGTCGTCCTCCACCCACTCTGGACCCAATACTGGGCTTTAGCTTCTAGTAGGAAGCTCCTAAATCAAGAGCTTATACTCAGGGGAGTATTGTGATATCGCAATCCCCAAGAGTTTAGTTATCCCATTCCCCAAACATGAGCCAATACTTCATGAAGGGGTAAAGCAGGTCTCTTTATTGAGCACAAAGGCATTTCTTATATACAGTTTACCCCCACAAGGTTACCACCCACATGGACCTTGTGGAGCACAGGACACAAAGTCACAACAGACAATCAACACAGTATTGTACAGTTAGACACTCCCAGCTAATGTACACAACCCCCCCCCCCTCTGCCTGTGATACAATTAACAAATACAATGGGATAACGTAATCACTCACAGGCAGAAAACACACACCTGTGATACAATTAACAAACACATGGGATAACTTAATCACTTACAGGCATAAAACACACATTTTTTCCAACCACAGAAAACACCCATATCCCCATAAAAGTCACATCCCCTGATAGCCTCGATCTAGGTGAACAAACTATCCAAAAATCATCCAGATCGGTTCAGGTGTTCAGGAATTTCCTGGAAGTCTTATTTTTGGCCCACCGTGCACATTGTCACATGCCCAAAATAGTTGCATACACTCGAAGGCAAAATACTGCTGGACAATTTAAGATGGTCACCGCCACATGTTTGAATCTGTTCCAGGTCAAAGTCCAAGGGGCAGAAACAGTGCCTTTAAAATCCAATATGCCCAAATAGTGTTCCAAGGGTTATAGTCACAGGACAAGAGGTGGCAAGCAGGCCTCTCCAAATCCCAGTAACGAAGGTGCTTTCGTCACAACTGGAATGGGGGGACTACAGTACCCTGAAATATTATCAAAAATTGGGTTATTCACTTTAGAAAAAAGACGACTGAGGGGAGATCTAATTACTATGTATAAATATATCAGGGGTCAGTACAGAGATCTCTCCCATCATCTATTTATCCCCAGGACTGTGACTGTGACGAGGGGACATCCTCTGCGTCTGGAGGAAAGAAGGTTTGTACACAAACATAGAAGAGGATTCTTTACGGTAAGAGCAGTGAGACTATGGAACTCTCTGCCTGAGGAGGTGGTGATGGTGAGTACCATAAAGGAATTCAAGAGGGGCCTGGACGTATTTCTGGAGCGTAATAATATTACAGGCTATAGCTACTAGAGAGGGGTCGTGGATCCAGGGAGTTATTCTGATGCCTGATTGGAGTCGGGAAGGAATTTTTTTCCCCTAAAGTGAGGAAAATTGGCTTCTACCTCACAGTTTTTTTTTGCCTTCCTCTGGATCAACTTGCAGCTTAACAGGCTGAACTGGATGGACAGATGTTTTTTTTTAGCCTTATAAACTATGTTACTGTATACAGGGCCGGTGCAAGTTTTTTTGCCGCCCTAGGCAAAGATCCATTTTGCCGCCCCCTCATGTCACTCACTCACTGACAGACACACACACACACTGACAGACACGCACTCAGACACTCACTGAATGACGCACACAGAAACTCACTGACAGACACACATCCACTCACTGACAGACACACATACACTAACTGACAGAGACACATACACTCACTGACAGACAGACATGCACTCAGACACTCACTGAATGACGTAAACAGAAACTCACTGACAGACATACTCACTGACAGACACACATACACTTGCTGACAGACAGACACACACTCACTCACTGACAGATATACACCTACCCACTGAAACACACACACAGTAACTCACTGACAGACAAACACACACACATACTCACTGACAAACACACAGACACTTACTGACCGACAGACATCCACACTCACTCACTGACATACACACACAGACACTCAATGACAGACACACATACATTTACTGACAGAAATACAGACATACATACACTCACTCACTGACATAAATACACAGGCAGACACTCACTCAGTCAAACACTCAGTGTGGTGCAGCTCCTCAGTCCTCCAGCGCGCCGTTTAGTATGCCGGGCCGGAATGACGTCATATTCCAGCATCACAGAGGGCGCACAAGGGAGGAGTGGGGAGCTGCTAGAACAGCCTCCCTTGCCATCCGCCTCCTCTCCTCCGGTAATTTACTGGCAGAGCAGGCACCTGCCATCAGGGTAAGCAGATGCCTGCTCTGGCATATTTAAGAAGGACCTCCACCTCCTGGCCCCCCTGTAACGGCGCTGGGGGTGGCTCAAGAGCCGCTCGCCCAGGGCTGCCGCCCCAGTCAGGGAGGGCCCACCAGGGCGCCCCCAGCAGGCCGGTGCCCTAGGCGAAACCCTAGTTCGCCTATATGGTTGCACCGGCCCTAACTATATACGATAAACATTTACAGTTACCCCCAAGTCTAGGGTACTGCAACTCTTTGTGTCCTCAAACCCTTTCTGCAGAACGATCTCCAAACAGCCCCCCATGTGTATCTGTATAGTGCCACTTCATTTCTTATTTCTTTGACCGCCTCATTAAGAAGGCCGCACATGCTCAGTTTTATCTTTCAACTGCCTCCTGAGCTGTGATAGGTAGAGCTGAGACACGCCCCCTGAGCTGCAGCAGAAAAGACACTCCCCTTGAGCTGTCAGAGCAATGGATAAGGAGATCTCTGGATCCATGTGAGGTACAGGGCTGGTTCTAGCTTTGTTAGAAAGAGATTGTCATGTACTATATGATGTCTGATTTTCATTTTTTACATTACTCATGGGATAACCCCTTTAAGGCCGGCATCTAAAACGTTGGTCTTAATAAATGACACCCAAAGTACATTGGCGATAGATCTTAAAATGGTCAAGATTACATGGGTCAGAGACGTAATTAGACAAAAGCTTGTATGGCTAAATAGAAACAAGTTCACGTGGGAGAGAGTATAGAGGTGAGCTCACATGGAAAACTCAATAGCGGCAAAGTCACATGGCAGAGAGTAAGGACTAGAGACAAGATCGCATGAGAAGAAGAACTGAATATAGACAAGTCACCGTGGGAGAGAGCATGAGGTAGAGATAAGCTTGCATGGGATAGAGCACTGAATAGAGAGGACACTTGGGGCAATTGTGACAGAACCTATTGTGACAGACTCACATAAGGAAACCAAAGCTGCAGTTTGATGAAAACAACGTTAATATTACTCTACACGTTTTTGGACGTTGCCGGCTGCCATTCCTCATACGATCCATTACATGGAAAGAAACCTGGCTTGTTTCCATTGTTTAAAAGACACGTGTAATATTTTCCATATTGTCTAGCGTGAACCATAAAGATGCTCAAAGCAACATTCATAATATAAATAGGCCTGCATGTTTCCATTTATTCACAGCCCGCGCCTTTACTGATACATCAACATGCTTCTAACGGCTATAAACTTAGGTAATGCTTCTACCCATGAGGAGGAGATGAGGTGGACCCTTTCCTTACATTACCATCAAGTTTTCTTGTGTGCAACAATTACAGTTAATGGATGGGACGGGATAGTGGAGGATCGCGGGTAAATCATGCACTTTAATTGATTGTTTTCCACCGGTGTAGATGCTGAGGATTACTAACAGTAAAGAAATGCTCCACTGCCAGAGAAAAGGAAACCATAGTTGTGTACGTATGTGAAATCACAGACAAGACAGAAAGTTTAGAAGGAGGACAAGACTCCTAGCAATCATAGCAGGCACAGTCTAGACCTCATAGGAGTCCTCAGCTATGGACAATCCTTTTTTACTAGAAAGATTTCCTCAAGGCCTCTTGCACACAACCGTATTTATTTTGCAGTCCGCAAAAAGCGGATCCGCAAAAAAATACGGATGACATCCGTGTGCATTCCGTATTTTGTGGAACAGAACAGCTGGCCCCTAATAGAACAGTACTATCCTTGTCCGTAATGCGGACAATAATAGGACATGTTCTGTTTTTTTGCAGAATGAAAATACAGAAATAAGGAAACGAAATGTACACAGAGTACCTTCCGTTTTTTTTTTGCGGACCCATTTTTGCGCAAAAAAAACCCAGAAAGTGCATGGAATGAAAATACGTTTGTGTGCAAGAGGCCTAAAACAAATTGATCACTGGGTGTCCCGCAGCTGGAACCTCCAAGTGATCAGCAACGATCTGTGGGAGATCCTTGTGGCAAGTGCTACATTTTTCTGCAGTGCCACCACAGGGGAAATTAAACATTACACTGTTTCCTCTGAAATCAGTCGGCCATCCACCTCATCAGGTAGGATGGCGGTAGATGGACCCTCATGGATCCACAGCCATTCATGACGTAGGTGTGTATCCCAGCTGCTCTCAAACATTTTCTGTAGTATCCTGTGGAGATGCCATAAATACATACATTCCCTCAGTCAAAATGATATACAGGTACATCATTGTGGCTGAAAGGGTTAAAGGGTTTGTTCCATGAAAAATATTCTAAATTTTTCAATTCTTGTGGAATTTCATGTAATTAAAAATGTTGTATAGTTATTGAGTTATCCAGTAAAATATATCTGTATGGCACTTGCTGTTTGCTCTTTTCCTTACCTCTCTGCCACCTGAGGTGTTTGCAAATTCTCAGTTCTAGAGAGGTGAAGTGGAGTAGGAGGAGCTGCTGCAGGGAGACAGAGGCAGAGAGACACTCAGAAACATTGCTGGCTAATGAGTTTTTAATGTCACAGACTTCACTGCTCAATTTGCTTCTAAATTGTTCAATACTGCTGAATAATGTCCATTATGGTTCTGTTGCTTCTGAGGTATTTGTACAAATATAGGGATTTTAGCTGTTAACTGAGAGTGAATAATCAGTGCAATAGGCTGTGGGGAGAATAAGTGGCAAGTAAGTAGAGAAAGAGGCATTTTCTCTGTAAGATATATTATTTAAGATATAGTACATCGGCGGCTAAAATGGTGGCTACACGTGTGAGGACATGGGGCAAGGAACTCTGGGAAGGCGGGATGACCCATAAATGCCATGCATGCAGCCAATCAGCAGCCAGCCAGCCATGTGATGTCACAGCCCTATAAATACGGCGGCCATCTTAGAGTCTGCCATTCGCTATCGTACTTTGTTCAGGGACAGATGTGTATACAGGTGCTAGGGAGAGTGAAAGAGGGGGGGAGGCTCTACTCGTATAAAGTCAATAAACAGATTACATTCCAGCTCACCATACGATCCCACTGCGCAGAACAGAGCGGACAAGTCCTTGGTGCAAACACAGAAAAGAAGTTCCAGCATCCAGGGTTGTATATGTTGCCGTTATCTTTATTAGTCTTTGGTTAAAATACAGCTATACAGACATCAACTCCCTCCACCGCCCGGTTAACATGTTTCGAACTTAGCAGTTCTTACTCATAATTTGATGTGTTGTCCGGCTACTGGAGTGAAATAGTCACCATCCCCCATTGGGAGTGAAAGGAGAGGGGGGAAAAATTGGAGGGCGGAGACAACACCCCCCAGGCCAGACTGTACACCATAGACCACTTGTCATGTTCAAATTCACCAAGCTTCACCCACATTTGAATGTTGAACACTAAAATACATTTCACCAAAGCATGCATGCAGCAGAATCCATCCAAATATCACAGAGAGAGGAATATATACCTGCTGACACATAAGGAACAGCTCCTCCCCTGGTCAAGCATACCGGATCCAAAAACCGCATGGTGTGAACAGACACCCTACACCAGGCATGGCCAACCTGCGGCTCTCCAGCTGTTGTAAAACTACAACTCTCACCACGCCCTGCTGTAGGCTGATAGCTGTAGACTGTCCGGGCATGATGGGAGGTGTAGTTTTACAACAGCTGGGCAGCCTCAGGTTGGCCATCCCTACCCTACACCATTATACAAAAATAGTTAAAACATCTTAAAATGAGTTATAGGTTAATGGTAGTCCAAGTGGTCAAAATAGCTTTGCTTCATGATCCTTCACTTACTACATGATGAATTTATGGATAAAAAAAAATAAAAAATGTATTGAGGAAATACTGCACCTGTCTCAACTCATGTCACTATTATTACATATATTGACTTATTGACCTAATATTGATCTAAATACATAAGTTCCTTTTTTAAATTAAGTCCCATAGGAACCCAGGTGTTTAGTTTCAAAACTAAAACACCCGGGTTCCTATGAGACTTAATTTACAAAAAGGAACTTACAGTATGTATTGATATAATAGCAACGCCTGTCATCTGCATGTCCTACTGACTCACAGTATTATTTCACTACCCCAGCAGACTCCCTATGCGTGTTACTGCAAGGCACAGTGTTCTACACCCATATAAAGGCTCTATGCAGCCCGGAAATAGCAGTTTTTTTTAGTGCCATTCTGCGAACCGACCGAATCGAATTTTTGAGAAATTCGTTCAACTCTACTTATCACCAAAATGGTCAATCATTTATTGCTTCTTCTGGAACTGAAAACAGAGTTATTTTCTCAAGTGTAAGGATGACAAGATGATTCAGTCTTATCCAGGTTTGGGTTCGTCATAATTCAGAAAATTGCCTTTCAGAGCTGCAGCTGCTTACTGGAATAGTCACTCAGGACAACTTGAATGACTTTTCATAAAGAGTGTTTAATGTGTAATTTTCTGCACCTTTGTGCTTTCTTACCAAATAACTCTTGGCCACAAGTACTTCTTCATGTTTTAGTTTAATTTTATAATATTCAGATAATGTGTTACAGTGACAGTTCACAGCCAACACTGTGTCACTCATTGGTCTCAGGTTTTGTCTTCCCGGCACTGTGGATCCGACCCCTGCTCTCCCCTTCCCAATGGTCTCGCTGCTGGGCTTGGTGTGTCCCTCCATCTATTCTATAGATTCATTACACACAGACTGATCGTTTACAGCTAATGAAAACCGAAAAGTCAGTATCTCAGAAAATTAGAATACTGTTATACCGTTCAATATTGTAGACTCATGGTGCAACAATCGAATCAGCACAAAACACCCTCAAAAAATTCCTAAGCCTTTAAATGGTCCCTCAATTTGGTTCAGTAGGCTACACAATCTGCTGACTTAACAGTTGTGATTGACACCCTCCACAAGAAGAGAAAGCCACAAAAGGTCATTGCTGAAGATGCTGGCTGTTCACAATGTGGTAGAAGGGGGTGCACAGGCAACAGGGATTAAGGTAGCCTTCAAAGGATTGTCAAGAAAGACCATTTACTGTAAGAATTTGGGGGATATTCACAAGGATTGGACGGTGGCTGGAGTCAGTGTTTCAAGAGCCACCATACACAGATGTATCCAGGACATGGGCTACAACTGTCACATTCCTTGTGGCAAGCCACTCATTACCCAGTGACAATGTCAGAAGCATCTTACCTGAGCTAAGGAGAAAAAGGGCTGGACTGTTGCTCAGTGGTCCAAAGTTCTGTTTTGAGATCAAAGTACATTTTGCATTTCATTTGGAAATCAAGGTCCCAGAGTTTAGAGGAAGAGTGGAGAGGCACACAGTCCAAGTTGCTTCAGGTCAAGTTAGAAGTTTCCACAGTCAGTGATGGTTTGTGGAGCCATGTCATCTGCTGATGATTGCCCACTGTGTTAAATCAAGCCCAAAGTCAGCGCAGCCATCTACCAGGAAACTTTAGAGCAGTTCATGTTTCCCTCTGCTGACAAACTTTATGGAGATGCTGATTTCATTTTCCAGCAGGACTTAGCACCTGCCCTGTCACAGGGCACAGGCTTTGCGCTTCTTCCCTTCGGCACTGCTGGCGCCCTGTGGTAACTTCGCAGCAAGGACGTGCGCTGTGTCCTCGTCTCCAGGGCAACGAGGGGCGGAGAGGACCCAGCCGCGCACACCTCCGCTCCCGTAGTTTCGGCAAAAAGTCTGAGCGCCAACCTGGGCACTCGGCGTTCAGCAGTTTGCAGGGGGATGAGTCATGTGATGCTGGCCATGTCACATGACTCCTTCTCTCCCCTATTTAAACAGGCAGCCTGCTGGCCACGGGTTGCCTGTGATTAAGGTCCTATACCTCGTGTATTTTCACTTTGACATTTGACTAGGTATTTGTATTTCGGCTTGTTATTTGACTTTGCCTCTTGCTTGCTCCTTTTGTACTGTTGCTTTTCCTGGTATTTGACTTCTGCTTGACTTAGACTTGTCCTTGCCTGCTCCCTGCGTCCTACTTGCTCCTCCTGGTATTTACTCTCGGTTTGTACATTGACGCGGCTTATGCTTGTTCCCTAGTACCGCCTTGACTTCCTGGTTTTGACCTTGCTAGTTCGACCTCTCTTTGTTTTTCTGTTTTATTTGTCTCTCTGCAGTTACTCAGGTTAGGGATTGCCATCCAGTTGCGCTCCGTTACCTAGGACGGGTAAGTGCAAGTAGGCAAGGACAGAGGTGTGAGTGGAGTCAGTTTGCACCATCCCCTTCTCGTGACATGCCCACACTGCCAAAAGTACCAATACTTTGTTTGATAACCACGGTATGACTTTGCTTAATTGGCCAGCAAACTCACCTGACCTTAAACCCAAGGCTGGCTACCTTGGGGGTACTTAAAGGGGTTATCCACCTTTTTCTTATTGATAATCTGTCCTTTGGATAGGTAATCAGCATCTGATCAGCGGGGATCCGGCACCTGTTTGAGAAGCTTAATGGGGCTGAGCTGTGCCCAGGCCTATAGTTGTATATTAGAGAATGGAGTACCGCACACTGTTTTACTGTTCCCGGCACCAGCAAAGACCCGACGGTCATCCAACAATAGTATAAATATGCGGCAAACTGAATATTTTTTGCAATTTAAAGGTAATTTTATTTAGAAATTTTCACAATAAGAGGTTCATGATCCAGTTTATAGGAAATTAAATGCTGCGTAACCACTATCCATATATGAGCCGGATGTTTTGGTCCATAGGGACCTTCTTCAGCGGCTTGGAGTTTCTATAGGGAAATAATAGCACATCTATAATGAGGTATCTGAACCCTTTGTGATAAATTAAGTGTTCAATATGGATATACAGTATATACACAAATGATTATATACAAACCGGATTCCAAAAAAGTTGGGACACTATACAAATTGTGAATAAATACTGAATGCAATGATGTGAAGGTGCCAACTTCTAATATTTTATTCAGAATAGAACATAAATCACGGAACAAAAGTTTAAACTGAGAAAATGTACCATTTTAAGGGAAAAATATGTTGAATCAGAATTTCATGGTGTCAACAAATCCCCAAAAAGTTGGGACAAGGCCATTTTCACCACTGTGTGGCATCTCCCCTTCTTCTTACAACACTCAACAGACGTCTGGGGACCGAGGAGACCAGTTTCTCAAGTTTAGAAATAGGAATGCTCTCCCATTCTTGTCTAATACAGGCCTCTAACTGTTCAATCGTCTTGGGCCTTCTTTGTTGCACCTTCCTCTTTATGATGCGCCAAATGTTCTCTATAGGTGAAAGATCTGGACTGCAGACTGGCCATTTCAGTACCCGGATCCTTCACCTACGCAGCCATGATGTTGTGATTGATGCAGAATGTGGTCTGGCATTATCTTGTTGAAAAATGCAGGGTCTTCCCTGAAAGAGATGACGTCTGGATGGGAGCAGATGTTGTTCTAGAACCTGAATATATTTTTCTGCATTGATGGTGCCTTTCCAGACATGCAAGCTGCCCATGCCACACGCACTCATGCAACCCCATACCATCAGAGATGCAGGCTTCTGAACTGAGCGTTGATAACAACTTGGGTTGTCCTTGTCCTCTTTGGTCCAGATGACATGGCGTCCCAGATTTCCAAAAAGAACTTTGAATCGTGACTCGTCTGACCACAGAACAGTCTTCCATTTTGCCACACTCCATTTTAAATGATCCCTGGCCCAGTGAAAACGCCTGAGCTTGTGGATCTTGCTTAGAAATGGCTTCTTCTTTGCACTGTAGAGTTTCAGCTGGCAACGGCGGATGGCACGGTGGATTGTGTTCACTGACAATGGTTTCTGGAAGTATTCCTGAGCCCATTCTGTGATTTCCTTTACAGTAGCATTCCTGTTTGTGGTGCAGTGTCGTTTAAGGGCCCGGAGATCACGGGCATCCAGTATGGTTTTACGGCCTTGACCCTTACGCACAGTGATTGTTCCAGATTCTCTGAATCTTCGGATGATGTTATGCACAGTTGTTGATGATAGATGCAAAGTCTTTGCAATTTTTCGCTGGGTAACACCTTTCTGATATTGCTCCACTATCTTTCTGCGCAACATTGTGGGAATTGGTGATCCTCTACCCATCTTGGCTTCTGAGAGACACTGCCACTCTGAGAAGCTCTTTTTATACCCAATCATGTTGCCAATTGACCTAATTAGTGTTAATTGGTCTTCCAGCTCTTCGTTATGCTCAAATTTACTTTTTCCAGCCTCTTATTGCTACTTGTCCCAACTTTTTTGGGATTTGTTGACACCGTGAAAATTTGAATCAACGTATTTTTCCTTTAAAATGATACATTTACTCGGATTAAACGTTTGCTCTGTACGTTCTATTACAAATAAAATATTGACATTTGCCATCTCCACATCATTGCATTCAGTTTTTATTCACAATTTGTTTAGTGTCCCAACTTTTTTGGAATCCGGTTTGTACATAGTGAGGATAAAGGCCAATATATAGAGGAAAAGTGGTGGAAAGAGAGAGTATGGGAGGAATCTTGTGTGGGGGTGTAAGGAAAATATAGACTAAAATGTCATTTTGTTCTATGTCCTGGACAATATTAGAGATGGTAGCTGGTAAATGGTATATAGCAGTATGGTGGTTGTATGAAGTACAGCTATATATAGAATGCGAGGTAAAAGACAAGGTAGTATAGCAGGCAACATAAATGAGAATACAGAGATGTCGGTAATATAGTGAAGGTAGAGGGATGTAAAGAGCTGCATACATGTAGGCAAAAGTAAGTACAATACCTGTGGTCAATGATAAAGGGATATCTGGATCACATTTTCAGCCAGATCTCGCGTCTATTTAAAGTGTATTGGCTTCTCTGAGTGTCGGTCACGTGATGGGTGGGCCGGTGATGCGTTCCACAACCTAATGCGCTAAATTCTGACCTCTATGTGTGGTGTATGGGCTCTATTGAGTGCGGTTACATGATAATCCTGGGGATAAATAGATGATGGGAGAGATCTCTGTACTGACCCCTGATATACAGTATTTATACATAGTAATTAGTGATGGGCGGCAGGGGTCGTATTCGAATGAGCGATATTTTGCAAATATTTTGCGGAATATTCGTTGAATATTCGCGAATTAGAATATATTCGTTATATTCTACAATTTTTTTTACTCGAAAAATCAGCAAGGTAATGATCCCGTAATATACAAATTTTTGTCATGCAAATTTTTATTGCACATTTTAAAATTGCCGAGTAAAAACACGATTCCTCCCTGCTTCTTGCTTGTGGGCCAATGAGTCATAGCACTATATCGAATATATTTGTTTTTTCGAATATTCGTAATATTCTAAAACAAGAATATATAGCAATATAGCGAATATTCGAAAAAAACAAATGTAGAGCAATTTAGCTAATATAGTGCTACACTACTTCTAAAGTCAAAGATACTGCAGCCTTCTCATTGGCCCACAAGCTAGAAGCAGCTTCTACTGATTAAAAAAAATCTTGAATATTCGAAATTACAAATATATATCACTATATTCGCGAATTTTCGAACTGCCTATATTCACGATAAAAATTCACAATTCGAATATTCGTGATCAACACTAATAGTAATTAGATCTCTTTTCAGTCGTCATTTTTATAAAGTGAATAACCCTAATGTTGATAATCTTTCAGGGTACTGTAGTTGCCCCATTCCAGTTATTACTTTAGTTGCCCTCCTCTGGACCCTCTCCAGTTCTGCTATGTCTGCCTTGTTCACAGGAGCCCAGAACTGTACACAGTACTCCATGTGTGGTCTGACTAATGATTTGTAAAGTGGTAGGACTATGTTCTCATCACGGGCATCTATGCCCCTTTTGATGCAACCTATTATCTTAATGGCCTTGGCAGCAGCTGCCTGACACTGGTTTTTACTGCTTAGTTTTTTATTAAAATTCCCAGGTCCTTTTTCATGTCAGTGTTACCAAGTGTTTTTTTTTTTGTTTTTTTTTTAAATAAATATTCTTTATTATATATTTTTTTACATTGTACAGGGTATTGTAACATCTTTAAAATTACCATATATATATATATATATATATATATATATCATCCCATCATCCCCCCTCCCCTTTTTATTATTTGCTGTGCCAGAAAAAAAGAAAAAATTATAGAAAAAGAAAATAAATAAGAAAAAGAGTCTCTTCTCTATCTTCCTGCATTCTCTTTCCCACTGCCCCCCGGGGACCCACCACTCAGATGAAAAATGTAACCAGAAAAAACCCAAGGGTATCTGAAAAAAGGCTTGCATTAACCATACCTTCCATAGCTTTGCAAATCTATTTTTCTTTTGAATGTTTATCAGGTGGAATTCTTCTCTAGTAAGTGCATTTTTTATTTGCCTCTCCCATTCTTTAACCGAGGGGGTAGCCTTACCTCCCCAATGTCCCATGATACATTTCCTTGCCTGAAAAAGGAGTTAGGATATAATTTCTTGATGTTGAGGGGTATCCATCTTATCCATCACCCCCAGTACTCAAACCTTAAATTTATTCGATATTATAAGCTGATGATACTGCTCTATTTTATCCTTAACCTGTCCCCAGAATTCCTGAATCTTTCTACACGTCCAGAGTATATGGACATCATCCACCCCTATTTCCCCACATTTTAAGCAACTAAATTCTTTAGGTTTATAGTATTTCATAAGTTTCTCGGGGGAGTAATAGAGACGGTTTAGTATAAAGAATTGGGTAATCCTATGTGAAAAGTTCTTTGAGACCCTATTTTTTTGCTGTATTGCTGATACCCAGAACTCTTCTTGCTGGGGGTTTATAGCCTCTCTTCATTTATGCATTAGACTAGAAGTTGCTCTTCCCTTAGTCTTTTGATGTATCAAACATTCATAGATTTTAGACCCTAGCTTCCTCCCTGCCGTTAATCTAGATATATTTGTTCTGTCCCCACATGAAGGCGAATGAAGGTGTAACTGATGATGACCTTGTGACTGTCCTACCTTCGTATCCAAGCAGTGGAGCAGACCGGACCGGCAGGTGCTCAGGTTAGATGGACCCAGACGTAGACATGAGGGTGCAATCAAACGTGGGTTTATTTGATCCAGAGCAGTGACATACAGTGATGCAGTACAGGAATGCTGTGATGTGGGTGTCTTTCCTGAGGCTAACTGCTGAGGCAACTGCTGGTCAAAAACTGATGCCTTCACAAGCCAAGGTGTGAGTCTCTAGTCACAAGGAGTGCAGCACTTAAAATGGCTACAGGAAGAGACAAGAACCAAGGCTGCTAAAACCACGCCCAGCAGAGAAAAACTTTATAGATAAGGAACAAGGCGTGCAGCATACAAATTCCGGCCAGCAGATGGCAGCAGAGAAACAATACGTAGAAACAACATAGTGAAAGGAGATATAATAATACAGTGCATTAATTAAATTTGAAAGAAACAGCACACTCCCCGTCTGAAATTCACTTTGGGGATTTCACTATGACGAATGTCCATAAAATATAAACAACCTGTAAAAAAAACATGTTAGAATGCAAAACATAGATAGTCCTGTTTTCAACTTGGAATGGAGAAGATCTGCGAAGCTAGATACAGTCCTGTTCACCCGTCAGGGACGTTCTCGATGGGTAGTATTAAGATGAGTTCATTGATTGGTCTTGAGAACGTTTTAAGCTCGCCTTTCCTGAAGATCTTCAACTCCACCTTCCGGACCTTGCCATCCTTGCTAGGGAAAACCTTTGAAATTAGCCCAACAGGCCAGTCAATCCTTTCGGTTTGTTGCTCTTTCATCAATACAAGGTCTCCTTCCTTCAAGTTTGGTTTGTGGTGTTGCCATTTTCTTCTTCCTTGAAGAACACTGAGGTACTCCTTTCGCCACCTGTTCCAGAAGTAATCTGCTAGATATTGTACACGTTTCCAGTGTTTTTGATAGATGTTCGCATGAGTGAATTCTCCACTAGGAATAAGCGTACTCTCAGTTTTTTGGGTAAGTAGAATAGCCGGAGTCAGAATGGCTGGTGTTTCAGGATCCATAGACACTGGCACAAGGGGTCTTGAATTGATAATGGCTGAAACTTCAGCGAGAAGAGTAACTAGAGTCTCATGTGTGAGTCTAGATGAGTTTACATCCATCAACATAGAATTTAAGATGTTGCGTGAGATGCCGATCATTCTCTCCCAAGAGCCCCCCATGTGGGAACTGTGAGGAGGGTTGAAAATCCAGGTGCAACCTTTTTCCGCCAACTGATCTTGAATGGACTTGGTGTCGATGTTAAGTTCTCTACAGGCTCCGATGAAGTTGCTTCCCTGGTCAGACCTCAATTGTTTTACTGGTCCTCTGATTGCGAAGAACCGTCTTAAGGCATTAATAAGGCTGGATGTGTCCATAGATTCTATCACCTCTATGTGAACTGCTCGCACACTCATGCAAGTAAATAGTACGGCCCAACGCTTACTGTTTGCGTGACCGCCGCGGGTCCTGCGTGCGGATACCATCCATGGCCCAAAGACATCTAGGCCAACATAGGTGAAAGGCGGCTCTGTACATAGTCTATCTGCAGGCAAGTCGGCCATTTGTTGGTGTAGTTGTTTTCCTCTTGCTTTACGACAGTGCACACATTGATGCAGTACTTGGGCCACACGTTTTTTCATACCTATAATCCAAAGGCCTGCAGACCGTAATTTGCCCTCAGTAATTTGCCTGCCTTGGTGTTCGGCCCTTTCGTGGTAGTGTCGGATTAGCAAGACGGTGATATGGTGTTTGCTGGGAATGATGAGAGGATTTTGTTCTGCAACTCCCAGGTGGGCTTGATTCAAACGACCACCAACTCTCAGCAAGCCAAAATTGTCGATAACTGGATTTAAGTTGGCGAGAGGACTTTTTAAAGAAATCTGCTGTTTGTCGTACAAGCACTTCCATTCTATGTTGAAATTTTCCTGCTGGACGTGACGTATTATGAGGTACTCACTATGAGAGATGTTCTCAGCAGAGAAGGCTTTATGGCAGGCATGCCAACCATGACAATCTTTATCTTGGTGAGTATTATGATAACATCTTGCAATGTGCACTAACCTTGCAATAGTTCTGACAAGTCTCATCCAACTGGAGAAGCGCTCAAAGCGCTGACAACCAAAGCTGGCTGTTTGCTTAGTTCCAGTGACTAATGCGCTAACTTCAGCACGGATTTCTGGATCATTTTCCGGATCCTGGATGCTGAAAGCTTCCTGTACATATTTGTCCGCCTCTTCAAGCAGAAACTCTGGACCTGTAAGCCAAGTAGAGTTAGTAAAAGAACCTATAGACATAGGCCTAGTGGCGTGATCTGCTGGATTAAGTTCGGATGGTACATAGTGCCATTGTTCAGGTTTGGAGGATCTCCTGATTCTCTCTATGCGGTTACTAACGTACACATAAAATCGCTTGGTCCGATTGTGGATGTAACCCAAAACGACCTTACTGTCGGTGTAATACTGGACTTCAGCTATGTCGACACCCAGTTCTTGTTGTATGAAATCTGCAATCTCCACTGCCAACACAGTCCCACAAAGTTCCAGTCTGGGAATAGTATGATCGGGCTTAGGGGCTAACTTAGCCTTACCAAAGACGAATCCAACGTGATTCTGGTTGTTGGGTTCTGTCACCTTCAGATAGGCAACCGCTGCGATGGCCTCCGTGGAGGCGTCTGAGAACACATGGAGTTCTTTCTTTATGCTAGAGGAAAGTGAGGTTTTAACATAGCATCTCGGGATGTGGATCTCATCCAAGGCACACAAGGATCGCTTCCAGGCTTCCCATTTTTGCTCTTTCTCAGAGGGAAGTGGGGTATCCCAATCCTTGACTGTTTCAGAAAACTGTCTCAGTAGAGATTTACCTTGTATGGTGATGGGCGCTACAAATCCCAGCGGATCAAATAGGCTGTTTACCACTGATAGGACGCCTCGTTTTGTAAATGGCTTGTCTGCGCAACTTATCTGAAAACCGAAGGAGTCAGCCGAGAGATCCCATCTGAGGCCCAAGCTCCTCTGCACAGGTGGACTGTCCAGTCCCAAGTTAATGTCCTTGAATCCTGGTGCATGATCGCCTGATTCGAAGGCCCTCATAACGGCCAGGCTGTTTGAGGCAATTTTGTGTAGTCTAAGTTTGGCTTGGTACAACATACTTTGAGTCCTTTTGAGCAGATCGATGGCCGCTTCTTCAGTCGGTAGTGATTTGAGTCCATCGTCTACGTAGAAGTCCTTTTCTACAAAGTCTCTGGCGTCTTTACCGTACTCGGATTCTCCCTCTAATGCAGTGCGCCGAAGGCCGTAAGTTGCCACGGCAGGTGAAGGGCTGTTTCCAAATACATGTACCCTCATTCGATATTCTGCCATCTCTGCGTTGGTGTCATTATTCTTGTACCACAGAAACCTGAGGAAATTCCGGTGGTCCTCTCTGACTACGAAACAGTGGAACATCTGTTCAATGTCGGCGGTGATGGCAACGAGCTCTTTTCTGAACCTCATCAGCACTCCAACTAGGTTATTCGTCAGATTAGGACCTGTGAGAAGGACATCATTAAGAGATACACCTTGATGTTTGGCGCTTGAGTCGAAAACAACCCTAATTTGATTAGGTTTTCGTGGGTGGTACACTCCAAATGAAGGCAAGTACCAGCACTCGTCGTTCTTCCCTAAGGGTGGAGCTGGTTCTGCATGGTTGTTGCGGAATATTTTGTCGATAAAGGCAACAATGTGTTCTCTCATCTCAGGCTTACTGTTCATGGTACGCTGAAGAGAGTTAAATCTAGACAGAGCTTGTTCTCTATTGTTCGGGAGTCTCACCCTGGTAGCTCGGAAGGGTAATGGAGAAACCCAGTGATTGGTTTCGTCTTTAAGGAACTCATTGTCCATTATCTTGATAAATTCTCTGTCTTCTACTGACAAAGCTACTTTATCATCGTCCTTGCTTGTGTGAAAGACTAATCTTCCCAAGTTGTCGGCAAAGAAGGGAGGAATGTCGTCAGGTGGTTGTATGAGGTCTGGAGGCTTCTCTTTCACCTCGTAGTGATGAGGACAAGGCTTAATGCAAGTTGTGCGTCCATCTCCACGCACGTACGTTTTGAAAGAGTGGATTCTAGGTTGATCCAAGCATACATTTCCTATGACTACCCATCCCAAGTCCAGTCTCTGGGCGTATGGTGCATAGTCGGGACCATTACACTGTTGACGCACCTTGTGTACCCTTAGATTGTCTCTGCCAAGCAGGAGTAGAATCTCGGCGTTGTTGTCCATAGGTGGGATAATGTTGGCTAGGTGCCTTAGGTGTGGATGGTGAAATGCAGCTTCCGGGGTAGGAATTTCATCCCTATGGTTGGGTATTTGATCACATTCGATCAGCGTCGGTAGAGGTATTTCTGTATTCCCACTGACGGAACAAGCAATGAATCCTTGTGCCCTCCTGCCGCTAGTCTCTATGCGACCCGAGCAGGTGTTTAAGATGTAGGGTTCTGACGGTCCCTTTATTCCAAAGGCTTCAAAGAATTTAGGTCCTGCTAGGGAGCGGTTACTTTGGTCGTCAATGATGGCATACATTTTTACTGCCTTTTCTGGTAGCCCCTCCGGGTAGACCTTGATTAGGCATATGCGGGCACAACATTTCTCACTCTGGCCCTCCCCACATACGTCCAAGCATGAGCAGGAAACAGCAGTGGCTGTGTTGGCGTTATTTTGGGGCTCCCCGCCATGACTTGGAGCGGGACTGGTGGTGACAGCAGCCGGTGAATCCCTTGTGAGTGGAGTTGGGTGCATAGCTGAGGCGTGTCTTTCACTATGACACTCCTCACACTTGATAATGGATTTACAGTCCTTAGCCATGTGCTCCAATGAAGCGCAGCACCTGAAACATACCCCAAGCTCGGTGAGGACTTTCTTGCGCTCCTGTATGGTTTTGGATCTAAATCCTCTGCATTTGTTCAGTGAGTGTGGTTTTTTATGAATGGGACATTCACGATTGAAGGCCTTGTCTCCTGATGAGGTAGTGTACTGTTTACCAGTGGGTACTGCAGATGATGGTAGGTTAGTCTTTCTAACATTCACGCTGCTCTTAAAGTCTCTGTGTTTATGCACAATACTTTCATACCTTGATGATGGCATCACTGAAGCTGTAGTATTAAACTCCAGGAAGTCGAGGCTGGGGTCATTCCTCATCTGGGACTGTTCATCGATGAACCTACAGAAATGAATAAATGGGGGAAAGGTGACGTCATGCACTCTTTTGTACCTTGAGACTGATGCCGCCCACTTCTCTTGCAGGCTGTATGGTAGCTTCACGACAATTGGGTTCACCCCATGGGCAGTATCCAGGTAGCACAGCCCGGACAGACGAGGATCTCTTTTGGCGAGCTCCAGTTCCATGAGCAAATCACTTAAATCCTGAAGCTTGTGGACATCCTTAAGACTGATCTTGGGAACGTTCTGCAGTCTCCTGAATAGTGCCTTCTCTATTGCTTCTGCACTGCCAAAGGTGCGTTCGAGTCTTTGCCAGGCTGCAGCGAGACCTGCTTCTGCTTGTCCCACATAGACAGTTCTAAGGCTCTTGATGCGATTTGTGGAGCCTGGGCCCAGCCAGTTGATCAAGAGGTCGAGCTCCTGCTCTGCAGTTAGGTTGAGGTTGGCGATGGCAGCTTTGAAGGTTGCCTTCCAGGCTCTGTAGCTCTCCGCACGGTCATCAAATTTTGAGAGACTGGTGTTAATTAGCTCTCTGCTCACCATAAACCTGGCAAACTCAGACATATCTGATCTCTCACTGCTTGTTGCCATGACAACTTGTGATGCCCCTGGGGCGTATAGGCTGTGTGGCGTGAAAGGGTGAGATGCTTCCGGGTAGAATGATGTTGCTGCAGGGTTGAGCTGTGGTCTAGCCTCTGTAGATTCTGATGACTGCCGCTTGAGCTGTGGAGGTAGGCCAGGGAACACCTGGTAGCCATCTTGCTGTAATAACTGCCCTTGAGAGGGCGCGCCTGGGCAACTGTTATTGGGTTGCTCGGGTGCTGTGGGTATCGCTGGGACTGCAGGTAGAGCTGACTTGGAGGTTTCAGTGTTGTTTGCTTGGACAGTACTGCCCACTGGGGGTGGTGCAGATAACTGTTTCAGTACATAGTCGCTGGTGCGATCAACTGGATCGTCTCTCTCCTCTGGTGGTAAGCAGACTGAATCAAAGCCTTGGCTCAATGCTTGCTCAAGTAGTCTTACTTTTGCTAATGCAATTTCCTCTTCCCTCTCTGATTCAAGGATCTTTATTCGAGCCTCTGCTTCTGCTTCTGCCCTCTTGGCTTCTGCCTCCGCTTCTGCCCTCTTGGCTTCTGCCTCCGCTTCTGCCCTCTTGGCTTCTGCCTCTGCCCTCTTGGCTTCTGCCTCTGCTTCTGCCCTCTTGGCTTCTGCCTCCGCTTCTGCCCTCTTGGCTTCTGCCTCCGCTTCTGCCCTCTTGGCCGCCGCCGTCTGTGCTTCTGTTCTCGCAAGGACTTCTTTTTCGGTGAAGGAACGCCTCACTTTGGATAGCTCTGCATTTATGCGAGCCTCTAGTAATCTGTCGCTCAGGGCGGAGCTTCTAGAGCATGATGATCTGTAGGACCGCGAGGAATGTTTGGATGAATGCGATCTGTGTGATCTAGTTTCTTGCAAATGAGAGATGCGGAGTTCCACTTTATCTTTAGCATCCATCACCATGGCGTCTCTTTGTCTGTCTATTGATTCTGCCTTGCACAATTCTGACAGGGCTTCTTCAATATTAGAGTCTTTTAGAAAGGTTATATACCTTGTGGACAGTCTCTTGTATCTTTCGTGGGCTGCGTTCAGCCGCCCGACGGCAACTTGTAAACTGGTGGCATCACCTGAGGAGGACTTAAGTCCTGATATGAGGGAGGAAACTCGTTCCCATAGCTCTTCCAGGTTGTCGCACAGCTCATCTTTCCTGGTGTGATAGTTTTCTGTGATCTTTATAGTTGGTTTGAGAGAGCGCCTTGGTCGCGTGACTTGGTCTGCTGGAAGTGTGGGTTCTACCTCCAGCTCTTCATAATGATCAGTATCAGGTTGCATTTGCTTTGTTTTATCACTGGGGAACTGTACGAGGTCATTTTCGGCCATTTTGATTTAAGGTGCGCTGTCTCTTTAAGAAAATGAACTTTAGAATTGGGGGCTGAAAATTGCTGTGCGACTCAGATAAGGCACCCCGATAAGGTTCCTAAAGTGTTTTGAGTGAATTGCGGGGTTTTGGTTTGAGGGAGGCCCCGCGTGCGTGAACAGTTCCTATATCATGCGAGCAAGGGTTAATATAGGATGTAGAAAGTGTCTTGGTGAGTAGTGGAGGACTTCCAGGCGAGAGTATATCTACTGCGGACACACCGTGCTTCCCCTTGGGCTTGTGGGACGTGCACTGTTGCCGGGCAGATTTGCTGCGAGTGGGCCTGTTGCAGGGGAGGTTCCTGAGTGTGGCACTGGGCTCTGAGGGAACCTGTAGCCGGGCATTAGACTTTGAGACGGGTATTGACTGGGGGATAAGGCTTTAAGGCAGTTTTTGACTGTTCTGTCCCCACATGAAGGCGAATGAAGGTGTAACTGATGATGACCTTGTGACTGTCCTACCTTCGTATCCAAGCAGTGGAGCAGACCGGACCGGCAGATGCTCAGGTTAGATGGACCCAGACGTAGACATGAGGGTGCAATCAAACGTGGGTTTATTTGATCCAGAGCAGTGACATACAGTGATGCAGTACAGGAATGCTGTGATGTGGGTGTCTTTCCTGAGGCTAACTGCTGAGGCAACTGCTGGTCAAAAACTGATGCCTTCACAAGCCAAGGTGTGAGTCTCCAGTCACAAGGAGTGCAGCACTGAAAATGGCTACAGGAAGAGACAAGAACCAAGGCTGCTAAAACCACGCCCAGCAGAGAAAAACTTTATAGATAAGGAACAAGGCGTGCAGCATACAAATTCCGGCCAGCAGATGGCAGCAGAGAAACAATACGTAGAAACAACATAGTGAAAGGAGATATAATAATACAGTGCATTAATTAAATTTGAAAGAAACAGCACAATATTAAGCAATGGCTGCGAAAGGGTCTCTATTTGTGTAGTTTTCCCTACCAACCTTCGTAATGCACCTTTTAACTGTAAGTAAAAAAGTCTCACTTCTAGATTCCCCAATTTATACTCCTTTTTAAGATCTTCATATGTTATTATGTCTCCTTGCTTCCATATCTGACCCAGTTTATAGACTCCATGTTTCCACCACACTGTCTGCTCAATTAACATTAGATCGGTAAGATGGATATTACCCCAAAGGATGGTGTCCACATGGAGTCCCTCCTGGTTCCACAGTTTCCTTGCCTGACTCCATACTGTGTCCATCAGCTCAAAGAGCGGTAGCTTGTTACTACTCAAAATTCTAGCATTAATTAATTGAAATATATTACATTTCTCTAGTCTTTTATTTATACCTGCAACCATAGACTTATATCTTTGCGTATTATTCCACAGTATCATGTTTTTTATTTGTGCTTTTATCCTAGTTTTTTCCCCTCGCCAGATCAAGTCCATTAATATACTAGTTATTATTTTAAATAATTTTGGAGAATTATTATCGGTGAGTTCCATACGACATAATTAAGGGATGGTAACAAGCACATTTTCACCAAAGATATACGACCTGCCATCGAGACATACAATCTTTTCCATATCTCAATCTTTTTCTTTATTTCTTTTATCTTTGGGGTCACATTCAATTGAATATAATCCTTGGGGTTTGGGGTTATTTGAATGCCTAGATATTTAACTGGTTCGTTGTTCTTCATTATTTGTAGTGGACCTGGGATAAAATCATTCAAGGGATCAATCGGGATGCATGCTGACTGAGACCAATTTATCTTAAGCCCGGAATATTCTCCATTTTAGTTTTACCATTTAGTATGTACGGGTAATTTGCATTTTTCCTTCCCATGTGCATAACCTTACATTTGTCAGTGTTAAACCTCATCTGCCACTTATCTGCCCAAGCCTCTAATCTATTCAGATCCATCTGTAGCTGTATAGTGTCCTCTTCAATGTTAATTACTTTACACAGCTTAGTGTCATCTGCAAAAATGTATATTTTACTGTGCAAGCCTTCTACAAGATCATTAATAAATATATTGAAGAGAATAGGGCCCAATACTGACCCCTGAGGTACCCCACTAGTGACAGTGACCCAATCTGAGTGTGTACCATTAATAACCACCCTCTGTTTTCTATCACTGAGCCAGTTACTTACCCACTTACAGACGTTTTCTCCCAGTCCGAGCCTTCTCATTTTATATACTAACCTTTTATGTGGTACAGTGTCAAATGCTTTGGAGAAGTCCAGATATACGACATCCATTGATTTGCCGCTGTCAAGTCTAGAACTTACCTCCTCATAGAAACTGATTAAATTAGTTTGACATGACCGATCCCTCATGAAAAGAGTTGAGCAGACACCTGGATGTTCGGGGTCGACGGGTTCAGCCGAACTTCACAAAAAAGTTCGAGTTTGGGACCCGACCTTGACCCCGAACTTTTGAGCACTAAAATGGATCTAAAAAAGTCGTGGGAAGAGCTAGAGGGCTGCAACTGCAAACAAATTTGGATAGGGAAATGACTTAAAATAACATAAAATACGTTGAAAAAAAATAATAATAATCTTGATCTAGGAGGAGGAGGTGCATATGGAGTAGGAGGTTGAGGAGGCGGTGGATGTGGCGGTGTAGGTGGAAGCGGCGGGTGAGGAGGTAGCCAACACTGGATTTTGGTTTAAATTTTCTTTTTTTGTTTAAATTAGGGTACACCCCAAAACATTGGGAAATATAACCTGTGATAACCCCCTCCAGCCGTGCTAAACAAACGTTCAGGCAATACACTGGCTGCAGGGCAGGCCAGCACCTCCAAGGCGTAAAGGGCAAGCTCAGGCCATGTGCCCAATTTGGAGACCCAGAAGTTGAAGGGGGCAGATCCATCAGTCAGTACATGTAGGCGTGTGCACACATACTGCTCAACCTTGTCACCAACTTTCGATGTTCTTTTCCTCGCCTACCATGGTTATCACAGTTAGCGGGGAATCAGGGTTCCAAGCCGGAGAGGTAGCGTGAGAAAGGGATACCACATCCAAGAGAGGTCAATGGCTGAAATGTGATCGAGCGTAAATGTGGGAGAAGTTATAGTAAAGCGGAAAGATCGAATTAAAGGAGGGGGCGCGCGTCAATTAAAGACGAATTTTAGAAATTTAAGTCCCTGTCACCTATGCAGAGCTGGGGTTTTCCATCGGCAAAAATGGGTTAATGTCACCCATCTGTCACGGCCTTTGGTTTGAACTGTGACACTGTTGCCACACTTGTGGTTGCCCGAGGCAACGTGTTGCTGTGAAAGCATGCGGTGGCAGTGTCTTGGCCTTCTGGGTGATTGCTGTGACATGGTTGCCATGCATGCTGTTGCCGATGGTAACGTGTGATTTGGTGTGCACTTCCCCTTTAAGTGGTTTCTTTCCTCTGTCTGGTGTTGGAAGGATTAACTCCCTACCTAGTGTTTTGTGAACACTAAGTTTATGTGTGTGTTGGTATGGCTGCTTGGGCTATTTAGCCTCTGCTGGATACCTGAAGCTCAGTGTTCCTCCAGCCTTGGTGTATGCTGGTGGTTCACTGTTCCTGGCTTTTACCATTTGTCCAGTGAGGACCACCCTTGTGGTCATTGATGTTAATATGTAGAGATGTCGCGAACATAAAATTTTCAGTTCGCGAATGGCGAACGCGAATTTACGCAAATGTTCGCAAACGGGCGAAAAGGGCGAACCGCCATAGACTTCAATAGGCAGGCGAATTTTGAAACCCACAGGGACTCTTTCTGGCCACAATAGTGATGGAAAAGTTGTTTCAAGGGGACTAAAACCTGCACTGTGGCATGCCGGAGGGGGATCCATGGCAAAACTCCCATGGAAAATTACGTTGTTGACGCAGAGTTGGGTTTTAATCCATAAAGGGCATAAATCACCTAACAATCCTAAATTGTTTGGAATAACGTGCTTTAAAACATCCAGTGTGTGTATACGATCAGGTATGATGTTGTATCGATCAGGTAGTGTAAGGGTTACGCCCGTTTCACAGTGACAGACCAAACTCTGACAGACCAAACTCCCCATTTAACGAACCGCAAACAACCGCAAGGAGTTGTCAATAGTTGACACACTCATGACATAAATTTTATTCCTCTATGCGTCAATCTTGGTGTAGTGATGACTGTGCTCGTGCGCACGTTTGGCACCCAAGAATGTAACAGACGCTTTTGCACTTTGCTCCCTCTTTTGCACTGCTGGTGCCTCTGTGCGACCACCGCCTCTTTCTCCGAACTAGACAGGTCACTCGCATGACCTTGATTCCATGTTGGGTCTAGTACCTCATCCTCCACATAATCTTCCACCCACACCTTTACCCCTGCCCTCCTTGTCAGTCTGCAGACTGCAGAAAGTTGCAACATTTGGCACCTGTGTTTTGTCATCATCAGAGACGTGTTGTGGTGGTCTTCCCATGTCCTCATCCTGAAACATAAGTGGTTGGGCATCAGTACACTCAACCTCTTCCACTTCTGGTGCAGGCCTATGTGGATGGCCCACGGAAACCCTGCCAGCAGAGTCATCAAAAAGCATAACAGACTGCTGCTTGACTTGGGGCTCAGACTGCTTGCCTGATTTGCAAGGGGGTAAGTTGAAAGACAGATGGCCATGGGCTGTAGGTGCCAACTCTGATCTTTCAGCAGGGGACTGGGTGGGAGACAATGTGAAGGAACTGTAGGCACTGTCAGCTCCCCAATCTACTATCGCCTGTACTTGTTCTGGCCTCACCATTCGTACTGTCCTAAATGCAGTGTAGGCCGCAAATGTACTTTCTAGTGCAAAATATTAGCATTTGTCACCCAACAATGTAACAGACGAATTAGTGAAATGTATTTCCGATTCTACTATGTAGATCAGGGGTATATCACAGCCAAAAATGTGGGATATGTCACCCAACAATGTAACAGACGAATTAGTGAAATGTATTTCCCTGTCCACTAGGTAGAGCAGGGGTATATCACAGCCAAAAATTAGTGAATTTCACCCGACAATGTAACAGACGAATTAGTGAAATGTATTTCCCTGTCTACTAGGTAGAGCAGGGGTATATCTCAGCCAAAAATTTGGGATATGTCACCCAACAATGTATCAGACAAATTAGTGAAATTACATACTGTGTATACGAAAAAATACGTAAAAATTTAAAATAATAATCTTGATCTATGAGGTGGAGGTACATATGGAGTAGGAGGTTGAAGGGGTGGTGGATGTAGCGGTGTAGGTGAAAGCGGAGGTGGAGGAGGAGGAGGTAGCCAACACTGTTTTTTGGTTTAATTTAAATTTTTATTTTTTTTTGGTTTAAATTAGGGTACACCCCAAAAGAGTGGGAAATATAAAAAATACAATGAGCAATTGTGCTGGAGTATAACAATGGCTGGGTAAGGTCGATATACATGTCTATTCTGCACAAGGTACGGACAAGTCCTGAGGGATCCATGCCTGGTTCATTTTAATGAACGTGAGCTTGTCAGCATTGGCTGTGGACAGGCGGCTGCGCTTGTCTGTGATGACGCCCCCTGCCGTGCTAAACACACGTTCAGATAATACACTGGCTGCAGGGCAGGCCAGCACCTCCAAGGCGTAAAGGGCAAGCTCAGGCCATGTGCCCAATTTGGAGACCCAGAAGTTGAAGGGGGCAGACCCATCATTCAGTACATGTAGGCGTGTGCACAAATACTGCTCCACCATATTGCTGAAATGCAGCCTCCTGCTAAGACGTTCTATATCAGCTGGTGGTGCTGGTTTTTGTGGCATGCTGACAAAGCTTTTCCACATTTCGGCCATGATAACACTGCCTTCTAAGGTGCTGGCGGTGCCCCAGCTGCATTGTCGAGCTCCTCCTCCTCCTCTGCCTTCGCCTTGTGCTTCCACTGTGCCCCCGCTGTCAGGTGGGAATGCCACCAGCAGTGCGTCTACCAGCGTGCGCTTGTACTCGCGCATCTTCCGATCACGCTCCAGTGAGGGAATTAAGGACGGTACGTTGTCCTTGTAACGGGGATCCAGCAGCGTGGCCACCCAGTAATCAGCACAAGTTAAAATGTGAGCAACTCGGCGGTCGTTGCGGAGACATTGCAGCATGTAATTGCTCATGTGTGCCAGGCTGCCCAGAGGCAATGACAAGCTGTCCTCTGTCGGAGGTGTATCGTCTGTGTCCTCTGTATCCTCCCAGCCATGCACCAGTGTTGGCCATGAGCTGGTTTGGGTGCCACCCTGCTGTGAACACGGTTCCTCCTCCTCCTCCATCTCCTCCTCCATCTCCTCCTCCTCATCCTCCACCTCGTCATCCTCCAGAACTGTGCTGGACAATTGTGTACCTAGCGTTTGTGGGTGCAGGAACCCGCCTTCGGAGCCACTTGGGAATGACTGGCCTGAAACCCTATGAAATGATCCCTCTTCCTCCTCCTCCTCCTCCTGTGCCACATCCATCATCGCCCAAAGCGTTTTTTCAAGGAGGCATAGAAGTGGGATAGTAAGGCTGAGAATGGCGTCATCGGCACTGGCCATGTTGGTGGAGTACTCGAAACAGCGCAACAAGTCACGCTGTCTCGCATGGAGGCCCACTCCTTGGTGGTGAAGTGGTGCTGTTCGGTAGTACGACTGACCCGTGCGTGCTGCAGCTGAAACTCCACTATCGCCTGCTGCTGCTCGCACAGTCTGTCCAGAATGTGCAAGGTGGAGTTCCACCTTGTGGGCACGTCGCATATGAGGCGGTGAGCGGGAAGGCCGAAGTTACGCTGTAGCACTGACAAGCGAGCAGCAGCAGAGTAAGAACACCAAAAGCGCACAGACAGCCAGCACTTTCTGCAGCAGCTCTGACATATCGGGGTAATTTTTAAGAAACCTCTGCACCACCAAATTCAGCACATGCACCAGGCAAGGGATGTGCGTCAAACCGGCTAGGCCCAGAGCTGCAACGAGATTTCACCCATTGTCGCACACCACCAGGCCGAGTTTGAGGCTCACTGGCGTCAACCACTCATCGGTCTGTTGTTCCATGCCCGTCCACAGCTCCTGCGCGGTGTGGGGTTTGTCCCCCAAACAGATAACTTTTAAAACTGCCTGCTGTCGTTTACACCTGGCTGTGCTGAAGTTGGTGGTGAAGGTGTTATGCTGACCGGATGAGGAGGCAGTAGAGGATGAGGAAGCAGAGTAGGAGGAGGAAGCAACAGGAGGCAAAGAGAAGTGCCCTGAAATCCTCGGTGGTGGAAGGACATGCGCCAAACTGCTATCCGCCTCAGGCCCAGCCGCCAATGCATTTACCCAGTGTGCTGTTAGGGAGATATAACGGCCCTGGTCCACGTATCCGTAGTTAGGTGGACCTTGCCACAGATGGTGCTGCGCAGTGCACACCTGATTTTGTACCCCACTTGGTTGTGCAGGGAAGGGATGGCTCACCTGGAAAAGTAGTGGCGGCTGGGCACGACGTACTGTGGGACAGACACCGCTATAAGGCTTTTAAAACTCTCTGTCTCCACCAGACGGAATGACAGCATTTCAAAGCCCACTAATTTTGAAAGGCTGGTATTCAGGGCCAGGGATCGCGGGTGGGTAGGGGGGTACTTCCTCTTCCGCTCCAGTGTTTGGGAGATAGATAGCTGAACGCTTTCATGGGACATTGTGGTGATGCTTGGTGACCCAGGTGGTGGCGTTGCTGGCAGATCCTCTGTTTGCAGGCTGGCAGATGCCACTGTCACACCAGAGGGGGATGAATAGGCCGAGACTGCAGCATAAGAGGAAGCAGGAAGAGCCAGAGACCTTTCTTTGTTTTTGAGGTGTCTACTCCACTGCAGCTCGTGCTTTGCACTTAGATGCCTGGTCATGCAGGTTGTGCTCAGGTTGAGAACCTTTATGCCTCGCTTCATGGTGGCCACCTGACTGTATAGGGAGGGTGGACAGGGACTGGTGGTCCTTCCACCCCCCCCCTTTTTCCCCTCTCCCTCCCTGTTAGCCCCTGCGGCGGTTGTTTATGTCCCCTAGTGATTTTATGGGTCTCAGGAGGATATGAAGGGGTTAATTGCCCGGGAGATGGGGGAGGCGGGGGCTAGCGGTTACTTAAGCCCTGTTCCTGCCTTCCTCTTCCTCTTTGAGCGGAAGTGTGGTGCCCCACCCTCCCTCCCTTTTGGATTGCAGCGGTATAGTTGATGTTTGATTGTTTTGGTGTTTCCTTGGGAACCAATTTATGGAGATATTACTACCCGGTTGTTATATTAAGTCACAGCTGGCGGCAGTTCAAGACAATGGAGAGGTATCGGAGGAAATGAGCGGATCTGCCCGCTGGGAGTCCAGCGGCTGGCAGATCGCACGGTTCAAAGGTTTTATGGTTGCCGTTAAAATTACCAGCTGTGGCCGATTACCACCCAACAAATAAAGGTGTTGAAAGGAAGAACGGTGTCTGTGTCATTCTGTAAAGGGATTGGTGGTGTTGTTATGGGCCAGAAATAGGGGCGGTCATCTACCCCCCCCTTTCCCCTGGTTTAACCCTAGTTGTACCAGCAGTCTGCTCTGATTGCACAGTGTGCAAACCACTCGTGTCTTGTCGTCAGCACATTGTCTGAAGAACTGCCACGCCAGGGAACTCCTCTGAGCTGGCTTTGGTGTGCTCGGTCCCTTAGTGCGGTGGGAAGTAGCAGGCGTACTGTCTAGGGGACGGCCGCTCCGCTTTAGCACCATGCTCCCTCTTCTGCTGTGCTGGTGGCTCTGTGCGACCACCGCCTCTTCCTCCGAACTATACAGGTCACTCGCATGACCTTCATTCCATGTAGGGTCGGGGACCTCATTGTCCTCCACATCATCTTCCACCCAGTCTTCACCCCTGCCCTCCTTGTCGGTCTGCACACCGCAGAAAGCCACAGCAGTTGGCATCTGTGTTTTGTCATTATCCGAGATGTACTGTGGTGGTCCTCTCATGTACTCATCCTGAAACACAAGTGGTTGGGCATCGGTGCACTCTATCTCTTCCACTTCTGGAGCAGGGCTATGTGGATGGCTCTGGGAAACCCTGCTAGCAGAGTCATCAAAAATCAGAAGAGACTTCTCCATAACTTGGGGCTCAGATTGCTTGGCTGATATGCAAGGGGGTGAGGTGAAAGACTGATGGCAATGGGCTACAGGTGCCAACTCTGATCTTTCAGCAGGAGACTGGGCGGGAGACAATGTGAAGGAACTGGAGGCACTGTCAGCCACCCAATCTACTATCGCCTGTACTTGTTCTGGCCTCACCATTCGTAGAGATGCATTCGGCCCTACCAAATAACGCTGAAGGTTCTGTCGCCTACTCGCACCTGAGAAAGGTGTTTCACTTGTGCGTGTAGCTGGCACAGATCGACCACGTCCTCTCCCTGCAACAGGATCTCCATCAGCAGCACCACGACCGGGGCCACGTCCCTTATTTGACGCTCTCCTTATTCTTTGCGTTCACCCACCAAACTAACAGATGGTTTATGTCAGGCGACAATTTAACCGCCAATAGTCAACAATTAAGTTCACTAAGAGTGAGGTAGTGCCGGTGTCATAAAGAGGAAACATTTCTTGAGGTCATACAACAGTGTGACAGGCGAATTTTATACAATTACTTCACGATCACAAAAAATGTTAATTTGTCAACCAACAATGTAACTGCAGTATTGACTGATTGTATTTGACTGTGACAAATGCAGCAAAGGCCCCAGATGTAGGGTCTTGCTCAAAATGGGTGTTTTTTTAAACCCAGAATATAATTGCAGTATTTAAAGCTTGTATTTCACTGTGACAAATGCAGCAAAGGCCCCAGATGTAGGGTCTTGCTCAAAATGGTTTTTTTTTTAACCCAGAATATAATTGCAGTATTTAAAGCTTGTATTTCTCTGTGAAAAATGCAGCAAAGGCCCCAGATGTAGGGTCTTGTAAAACATGGGTATTTTTTTAAACCCAGAATATAACTGCAGTATTTAAAGTTTGTATTTGACTGTCACAAATTCAGCACCCAAATGTATTGTCTTGCAAAAAAAATAGTATTTTTTAAATCCCTGCAGTATTCAAACCTTTTATTTGACTGTCACAAATGCACATATGCTGTGCTGGTGCACTGAACTTGCACAACAGGGCCGCCGACGCCCACCTAACTAACAGATGGATAGAAGTTATTTTTCTGTGTCACTGGGCTCAGGGCAGGGTAAAAAAAATTGTGCACTGCACCCACAAAACAAAATCGCTGTAGATCGCAGAGTTAACAAGCACTTCTGATAACAGATTCTTTCCTATTCTCTCCCTCACAGAAGCAGCATCCTATCCCTACACTAAGGCTACTTTCACACCTGCGTTTAGGTGCGGCTCCGTCTGGTATCTGCACAGACGGATCCGCACCTATAATGCAAATGCTGGTATCTGTTCAGAACAGATCCGTCTGCATTACTCTGTCCCAAAAAAAGTCTAAGTCTAAGTGTAAGTCAAACGGATCCATCCTGACTTACATTGAAAGTCAATGGGGGACGGATCCGTTTACAATTGCACCATATTGTGTCAACACCGAAATCGAACCCAAACTTTTACTGAAAAGTTTGTGTTCGGGTCTGGGGTTCAAAATTCTTAAAGTTCGGTACGAACCCGAAATTTACAGTTTGGGTTCGCTCAACCCTACTCATGAAGCCATGCTGATATGATGTTATTTGCTTGTTTTCATTGAGATCTCTTAAAAAACCTTCAGTTAAACTTACCGGCCTATAGTTTCCAGGCTCTGTTTTTTACCCCTTTTTGAATATTGGCACCACATTTGCTATGCGCCAATCCTGTGAAACACTCCCTGTCAGTATAGAGTTTGTATGGCATCATTGTGTTGGTTTATGATGAGTATGATATCACTGGGGTGAACTATGTCATGAATAAGACATTATTGGATAGTTCTGGTATATAAAACGTTTTATAGCTTCCAAAAACAGCACCCTATATACTTGCGGTGTTCTGTCATATTGGGACCATCATACTGCAGTACCCTACCATCAAGCAATACAATAGTCCATAACAGATAATGTGTATGGCCTGTCTCCCACTAGATGACGCTGCACCAAATGCTCCATAGATCATTTACTCTATGTGAGAAAAACAAGATCTACAACACAAAGCATGATAAATGTCACTGAAAGGAGTTATCCCATAACTAATGTAAAAAATGAAAATCAGACATCATATAGTACAAGACATGTCTCTCTAACAAAGCTAGAACCAGCCTTGTACCTCACATGGATCCAGAGATCTCCCCATTCATTGCTCTGCCAGATTTGTATCAAGCTGAAAGCTCGAGAGGAGTGTCTTTTCTGCTGCAGCTAAGAGGGTGTGTCCGTGTTCTCCCTATCACAGCTCAGGAGGCGTGTCCTTTCTGCTGCAGTTCTCTCCCTATCACAGCTAAAGGGGCGTGTCCATTCTGCTGCAGCTCTTTCCCTATCACAGCTCAGGAGGCAGTTGAAGGATGAAACTGAGCATGTGCGGCCTTCTCAATGAGCCGGACAAAGAAATAAGAGAAAGAATAAACAGCAGGTGGCGCTATACAGATACATTTTATTGAATAACTCAGTGGCTATGCTAAAATTGTTAATTATAGGTTTGAAAACTAGAATATTTTTCGTGGGACAACCCCTTTAAGATATGAGAAGAAATCAGTGTACTGTAACAGGAAGGTGTCACCGGAAAATGACCTATTATTTAAATCACATTTTTATGTTAAACATTTTTTTTAGAATCATTGGTTCGTTTTTTTTTTTTTTTTTTTCCTTGTCATTTTCTATATTTAAAATTGATATAATCCTGCTATTTTTACACTGGCCACTAGGCCTAATAACAAGTCATGATTTCCTGTTCTGTAACTGTAAATGTTCAGTAGATATTATCATTATCACCACAGGCAGCCTTACAATGAAAAGTAACACCTCTGTATAGATCAAGCATGCTCAACCTGTGGCCCTCCAGCTGTTGCAAAACTACAACTCCCAGCATGCCCGGACAGCTTACAGCTATCAGCCTACAGCAGGGCATGGTGGGAGTTGTAGTTTTACAACAGCTGGAGGGCCGCAGGCTAAGCATCCCTGGTATAGATAACACAGAATCCATCATTCACAACAGGTTGATATCACAGCGTATCTACTACCCCCAGGTCACAGAGCATGGCTAGAAGACTCTACCATATAAATAAATGGGATCAGTTCCTTTCCACTGTGTGTATGGCCCATTTAGCTCTTCTCAAAATACATAAAGTCTTAAGATATTTTAGGCCTGGAGGTCAATGTGAAAATTGCAGGATTATATACCGGTACATTGTTTTAATATAGTGACATGGAAAAATAAAACATTTTAAAATCACCAAAAATTCAGGTGACTCATTCCTTTTAAAGTCAGTTACCTCTAAATATTATTTTAAACATTTAAAACATTCATTTTAGGTTTTCCTAGTAAAACTATGGACTAAATTGTATGTGCAATTCCACCATTCACCACATGGTGTGCTGGTAAATTTGGGGATGACCAACACGGAGGACAGATAACTCTTAGGTCGCCATCTAATTAAAGAAGTTCTAATGCAAAATAGTACATTGTGGAAGAGCACATGAAAATAAATATTTATACCCAATATAAGGGAAAAAGTCGAATCAAGCTGCTTATTTATAAGTCACATTTGTGCTCACATTTGATTAGAAATTGAACTATAAGTGCCCTACGCCATTTGTATAGTCTTTTCTCAACCTATGCCGCTAATAACAATCCAGTGTACACATTCAGCTGTATCCTCTTAGAAATAGTAATTACCATGGCGGATTCTTAGTCTGATTTGTCTGTGTCTGGAGTGTTGATGTGAGACGCTTGGAGAGCTCCGAAGCTTGTAGTTTTCTTCCTATAAGTGAGCAGAATTGCAGGACGACTCTTAAATCGGGCCGCACATCAATCCATCAATGTAATTACTGTATGGATAGTCAAACCAGAAGTAAAAACCAACATGAATAGAAGGTTCTAACCTTGACAACATCCATCCTGCATAACAATAAGAAAAAATAAGATTTCCATGGGATTGAGTGCCGAGGACAGCAGCCCTCCTTCATATTCAGCCACAAGGTGCAGAAGTTCTTGTAACAAATGTTAAAACACATCAGCCCTTCTGCAGCGCTGTACTCCAGCCATCTTACCTGACCTTTTGGACCATTGCCTTCTATGGGAGAGGTTTTTAGGAATGATCTGTGACCTGTGAAGAGGTCATTGTGTCAGGAGGGGGAGTATATAAGCTGTGACATTAAGAGAAGGTTCTAGCCTTCACAACCTCCATCCCGCACATAAGCATGAAAAAAAATGATATTTTCATGGGATCCAGTGCCGATGACAGTGGCTGTCCTCCTCTTTCAGCCACAAGGTCCAGAAGTTCTGTTAACAAATGTTAAAAAGCAACATCAGCACTTTTGCAGGTATGTACTGTACCCATCTTGCTTGACCTGTTAGAGCATAGACTGGAGTGGACTCATTGCCCTCTATGGGAAAGGTTTTTAGGCATGATCTGGGACCGGTTGTTGTACCGGTTGTTGTACCGGGAGGGGGAGTAGATAAGCTGAGACATTAAGAGAAGGTTCTAACCTTCACAACCTCTATCCCACACATAAGCAGGAGAATTGTTTTTTTTCTCCATGGGATCCAGTGCCGAGGACAGTGGCCGTCCTCCTCATTCAGCCAGAAGGTCCAGAAGTTCTAGTAAGACATGTTAAAAAGCAGCATCAGAGCCTCTGCAGGGCTATACTGCAACCATCTTGCCTGAGCTGTTGGACCATAGACTGAAGGGGACTCATTGCCCTCTATGGAAGTTTTTATGCATGATCTGTGACATGTGAAGAGATCGTTGTGCAGGGAGGAAGAGTATATAAGCCGAGGCATTGCCTATTGTGAATGGTGGATCCTGTGTTATCTGGGGGTTTAGCTGTTTATTAGAGTTGAGCGAACACCTGGATGTTCGGGTTCGAGAAGTTCGGCCGAACATCCCGGAAATGTTCGGGTTCGGGATCCGAACCCGATCCGAACTTCGTCCCGAACCCCATTGAAGTCAATGGGGACCCGAACTTTTCGGCACTAAAAAGGCTGTAAAACAGCCCAGGAAAGAGCTAGAGGGCTGCAAAAGGCAGCAACATGTAGGTAAATCCCCTGCAAACAAATGTGGATAGGGAAATGAATTAAAATAAAAATTAAATAAATAAAAATTAACCAAAATCAATTGGAGAGAGGTTCCATAGCAGAGAATCTGGCTTCCCGTCACCCACCACTGGAACAGTCCATTCTCAGATATTTAGGCCCCGGCACCCAGGCAGAGGAGAGAGGTCCCGTAACAGAGAATCTGTCTTCATGTCAGCAGAGAATTAGTCTGCATGTCATAGCAGAGAATGAGGCTTCACGTCAGCCACCACTGCAACAGTCCATTGGCATATATTTAGGCCCAGCACCCAGGCAGAGGAGGGAGGTCCCGTAACAGAGAATCTGTCTTCATGTCAGCAGAGAATTAGTCTGCATGTCATAGCAGAGAATGAGGCTTCACGTCAGCCACCACTGCAACAGTCCATTGGCATATATTTAGGCCCAGCACACACACAGGCAGAGGAGAGAGGTCCCGTAACAGAGAATCTGGCTTCATGTCAGCAGAGAATCAGTCTGCATGTCATAGCAGAGAATGAGGCTTCACGTCAGCCACCACTGCAACAGTCCATTGGCATATATTTAGGCCCAGCACACACACAGGCAGAGGAGAGAGGTCCCGTAACAGAGAATCTGGCTTCATGTCAGCAGAGAATCAGTCTGCATGTCATAGCAGAGAATCAGGCTTCACGTCACCCACCACTGCAACAGTCCATTGTCATAAATTTAGGCCCAGCACTAGTGTTGAGCGGTATGTCCCATATTCGAATTCGCGAAATTTTGTGAATATTCGAAAGAATATTCGTAAAATATTCGCGATTATTCAAATTCGTTATTATTTCGCATATGCGATAATTTGAATTTTCGCATCGCATAATACATATGCTATGCAAAATTCACATGTGCGCTAATGAAATCGCCTTACGAAGATTCGCAACTCAATTCAATCACTAATGTATGAATGCAATGCCCTTTGCCTCTGTTCTGGGACAAGTGTAGATATTCGCATGTGCGCTAATAAAATCGCCTTACGAAGATTCGCACCTCAATCACTTTCTAGGGAATGTGAGACTTTTGGGAATCAATCGAGATACAGTGGGGGGTGATGACAGTAGTTGACAGAGTACAGATCAATGTAATCTGTAAGGTGGAAAGTAAAATAAAAAATACGAATATTCGTAAATCGAATTTTACGAAGTTCTACGTATTCGCGAATATGGTGCTATACTATATGAATGCACAGGCCTTTGCCTCTCTGTTCTGGGGACAAGTGTAGATATTTGCATTTGCGTTAATAAAATCGCCTTACGAAGATTCGCAGCTCAATTCAATCACTAATGTATGAATGCAAAGCCCTTTGCCTCTGTTCTGGGACAAGTGTAGATATTCGCATGTGCGCTAATAAAATCGCCTTACGAAGATTCGCAACTCAATTCACTAATGTATGAATGCAAAGCCCTTTGCCTCTGTTCTGGGACGTGCCGATATTCGCATGTGCGCTAATAAAATCGCCTTACGAAGATTCGCGCCTCAATCACTTTCTAGGCAATGTGAGTAAGATCTGAGCTGTTGGACCTTTGGGAAACAATCAATTATATGTGTACTGTAATTTTGTGGGGGGGGGGGGAAAAAACAAAAAACGAATATTCGTTTTTACGAATATATAGCACTATATTCGAAATATTTGCGAAATCGCGAAGTTGCGATATTCGCGAAAAAAATTTGCTTTTCGAATATTCGCGCTCAACACTACCCAGCACCCAGGCAGAGGAGAGAGGTCCCGTAACAGAGAATCTGGCTTCATGTCAGCAGAGAATCAGTCTGCATGTCATAGCAGAGAATGAGGCTTCACGTCAGCCACCACTGCAACAGTCCATTGGCATATATTTAGGCCCAGCACACACACAGGCAGAGGAGAGAGGTCCCGTAACAGAGAATCTGGCTTCATGTCAGCAGAGAATTAGTCTGCATGTCATAGCAGAGAATGAGGCTTCACGTCAGCCACCACTGCAACAGTCCATTGGCATATATTTAGGCCCAGCACACACACAGGCAGAGGAGAGAGGTCCCGTAACAGAGAATCTGGCTTCATGTCAGCAGAGAATCAGTCTGCATGTCATAGCAGAGAATGAGGCTTCACGTCAGCCACCACTGCAACAGTCCATTGGCATATATTTATGCCCAGCACACACACAGGCAGAGGAGAGAGGTCCCGTAACAGAGGATCTGGCTTCATGTCAGCAGAGAATCAGTCTGCATGTCATAGCAGAGAATCAGGCTTCACGTCAGCCACCACTGCAACAGTCCATTGTCATAAATTTAGGCCCAGCACCCAGGCAGAGGAGAGAGGTCCCGTAACAGAGAATCTGGCTTCATGTCAGCAGAGAATCAGTCTTCATATCATAGCAGATATTCAGGCTTCACGTCACCCACCACTGTAAGAGTCAATTTTCATAAATTTAGGCCCAGAACCCAGGCAGAGGAGAAAGGTCCCGTAACAGACAATCTGGCTTCATGTCAGCAGAGAATCAGTCTTCATATCATAGCAGAGAATCAGGCTTCACGTCACCCACCACTGTAAGAGTCAATTTTCATAAATTTAGGCCCAGAACCCAGGCAGAGGAGAAAGGTCCCGTAACAGACAATCTGGCTTCATGTCAGCAGAGAATCAGTCTTCATATCATAGCAGAGAATCAGGCTTCACGTCACCCACCACTGCAACAGTCCATTGGCATATATTTAGGCCTAGCACACAGGCAGAGGAGAGAGGTCCCGTAACAGACAATCTGGCTTCATGTCAGCAGAGAATCAGTCTGCATGTCATAGCAGAGAATGAGGCTTCACGTCACCCACCACTGCAACAGTCCATTGGCATATATTTAGGCCTAGCACACAGGCAGAGCAGAGAGGTCCCGTAACAGACAATCTGGCTTCATGTCAGCAGAGAATCAGTCTGCATGTCATAGCAGAGAATGAGGCTTCACGTCACCCACCACTGCAACAGTCCATTGGCATATATTTAGGCCTAGCACACAGGCAGAGCAGAGAGGTCCCGTAACAGACAATCTGGCTTCATGACAGCAGAGAATCAGTCTGCATGTCATAGCAGAGAATGAGGCTTCACGTCAGCCACCACTGCAACAGTCCATTGTCATAAATTTAGGCCCAGCACCCAGGCAGAGGAGAGAGGTCCCGTAACAGACAATCTGGCTTCATGTCAGCAGAGAATTAGTCTGCATGTCATAGCAGAGAATCAGGCTTCATGTCAGCCACCACTGCAACAGTCCATTGGCATATATTTAGGCCTAGCACACAGGCAGAGGAGAGGTTCATTCAACTTTGGGTAGCATCGCAATATAATGGTAAAATGAAAATAAAAATAGGATTGAATGAGGAAGTGCCCTGGAGTCCAATAATATATGGTTATGGGGAGGTAGTTAATGTCTAATCTGGACAAGGGACGGACAGGTCCTGTGGGATCCATGCCTGGTTCATTTTTATGAACGTCAGCTTGTCCACATTGGCTGTAGACAGGCGGCTGCGTTTGTCTGTAATGACGCCCCCTGCCGTGCATTCTATGTCTTTCACCGCTGGGGAAGGGCTAGGTGGATGCCCTTGGGAAACCCTGCCAGCGGAGTCTTCAAACAGCATAAGAGACTGCTGCATAACTTGAGGCTGAGACAGTTTCCCTGGTATGCATGGGGGTGATGTGACAGACTGATGGGGTTGGTTTTCAGGCGCCATCTGTGCGCTTTCTGCAGAAGACTGGGTGGGAGATAATGTGAACGTGCTGGATCCACTGTCGGCCACCCAATTGACTAATGCCTGTACCTGCTCAGGCCTTACCATCCTTAGAACGGCATTGGGCCCCACCATATATCGCTGTAAATTCTGGCGGCTACTGGGACCTGAGGTAGTTGGTACACTAGGACGTGTGGATGTGGCAGAACGGCCACGTCCTCTCCCAGCACCAGAGGGTCCACTAACACCACCACGACCATGTCCACGTCCGCGTCCCTTACTAGATGTTTTTCTCATTGTTATGGTTCACCACAACAACAAATATATTATTTGGCCCAATGTATTGTATTCAAATTCAGCGGGATATAAATTTGAGGCCTAGTATTTAGGCGCTGGGTGACCGGTATGGATTTAGTGACAGAATTAGACTTGGAAATGCACAGAAGCGTGTGTGTGAAGTTATTCTGAATGACCCTATGTGCACCTTGAATATTATATACCCTTTTAGGGATAGATTTCAAATAGCTCTGATATAGCAGAAACGACTAAATTATGAAATTTCTAAATTGGGAATTGTATTTCAACCCAGAACAAAAAATGTGCTTTGACGGACACTAAATAACTTTCCCAGCCACAACAGGACAGCGGTAACGAGAGATTTAGCGGGATATAAATTTGAGGCCTAGTATTTAGGCGCTGGGTGACAGGTATGGGTTTAGTGACAGAATTAGACTTGGAAATACACAGTAGCGGGTGTGTGTGAAGTTATTCTGAATGACCCTATGTGCACCTTGAATATTATATACCCTTTTAGGGATAGATTTCAAATAGCTCTGATATAGCAGAAACCACTAAATTATGAAATTGCTAAATTGGGAATTGTATTTCAACCCAGAACAAAAAATGTGCTTTGACGGACACTAAATATCTTGCCCAGCAACAACAGTACAGCGGTAACGAGAGATTTAGCAGGATATAAATTTGAGGCCTAGTATTTAGGCGCTGGGTGACAGGTATGGGTTTAGTGACAGAATTAGACTTGAAAATACACAGTAGCGGGTGTGTGTGAAGTTATTCTGAATGACCCAATGTGCACCTTGAATATTATATACCCTTTTAGGGATAGATTTCAAATAGCTCTGATATAGCAGAAACCACTAAATTATGAAATTGCTAAATTGGGAATTGTACTTCAACCCAGAACAAAAAATGTGCTTTGACGGACACTAAATATCTTTCCCAGCTACAACAGGACAGCGGTAACGAGAGATTTAGCGGGATATAAATTTGAGGCCTAGTATTTAGGCGCTGGGTGACCGGTATGGATTTAGTGACAGAATTAGACTGGGATATGGCCAAAAAATAACCACACTATTGCTGGTTAAATGCACTTGGTGACGGGCGCAGCTTGCCCCTGATGTAGTATATGGCCAAAAACTGAACAGACTATTGCTGGTTAAATGCACTTGGTGTCACAGCTTGACCAACCACACTACTGAGGGTTAAATGCACTTGGTGACGGGCGCAGCTTGCCCCTGATGTAGTATATGGCCAAAAAATAAACAGACTATTGCTGGTCAAATGCACTTGGTGTGACAGCTTCACCCTGATGTAGGCTTTAGCCAGAAAACAACCACACCATTGAGGGTTAAATGCACTTGGTGACAGGCGCAGCTTGCCCCTGATTTTGTATATGGCCAAAAAATGAACAGACTATTGCTGGTTAAATGCACTTGGTGTGACAGCTTCACCCTGATGTAGGCTTTAGCCAAAAAACAACCACACCATTGAGGGTTAAATGCACTTGGTGACAGGCGCAGCTTGCCCCTGATTTTGTATATGGCCAAAAAATGAACAGACTATTGCTGGTTAAATGCACTTGGTGTGACAGCTTCACCCTGATGTAGGCTTTAGCCAAAAAACAACCACACCATTGAGGGTTAAATGCACTTGGTCGCAGCTTGTGCTGGCGCACCACAAGACACAAAATGGCCGCCGATCACCCCAGAAAAATGTGACTGACAAACGGTCTGGGCAGCCTAAAAACAGTGAGCAATTGAGGATCAGCAGCTCAATGATCCACAGCTGCAGATCGATCAGTTAATCAAGTCCTTTGGAGGAGTTAATCTGCCTAATCTCGCCCTACTGTCGCAGCCGCAACCTCTCCCTACGCTAATCAGAGCAGAGTGACGGGCGGCGCTATGTGACTCCAGCTTAAATAGAGGCTGGGTCACATGGTGCTCTGGCCAATCACAGCCATGCCAATAGTAGGCATGGCTGTGATGGCCTCTTGGGGCAAGTAGTATGACGCTTGTTGATTGGCTGCTTTGCAGCCTTTCAAAAAGCGCCAAGAAAGCGTCACAAAAGCGCCAAGAAAGCGACGAACACCGAACCCGAACCCGGACTTTTACGAAAATGTCCGGGTTCGGGTCCGTGTCACGGACACCCCAAAATTCGGTACGAACCCGAACTATACAGTTCGAGTTCGCTCATCCCTACTGTTTATAGTTTATACTGTAATTTTGAATCAGTTTGGTGTTGCAGTAATGAAAATCAAAAATCCATGCTCTGAGGGGGTTGAACTTATTCAGGTCAACGAATCAGAACGCACAAATTTGCAGTCCAATAATGCGTGAGGAAAAAAGCAGCAAATCAGGTCATCTTCTGCTGGACCTTTGGGACCCAATATTATGTCAGAGCCTGGCTCCCTCACCATCCTCTGATACTCCGGTGGGACAGTTTGACCTTGTAGGCTCCTACTGACCTTTCATTAGACTGAAGTACAGTTTACAGCAATTTTTTTCAAGCTTTCCAAGCAATCAACCACAAGTGAGAATACTAACAACCTCTAGCAATTACCAGTGAATGCTTTGGAAAGCTGTAGATGAAAGCCATTCAAGTTAGGCCTCTTTCACACGACTGTTTTTTTTTTCCGTTTTGCGGGCCGTTTTTTGCGCTCCGTATGCGGTCCGTATACGGAACCATTCATTTCAATGGTTCCGCAAAAAAAACGGAATGTGTTCCGTATGCATTCCGTTTCCGTATTTACGTTTTTCCGTTCCGTTAAAAGATAGGACAAATCACGTTCCGTGGCTCCATTAAAGTCTATGGGTCCGCAAAAAAACGGAATGCATACGGCAATGCATCCGTATGTCTTCCGTATCCGTTCCGTTTTTTGCGGAACCATCTATTGAAAATGTTATGCCCAGCCCAATTTTTTATATGAAATTACTGTATACTGTATTTGCCATACGGAAAAACGGAACGGAACAACGGAACGGAAACGGAACCACAACGGAAGCAAAAAACTGAACAACGGATCCGTGAAAAACGGACCGCAAAACACTGAAATGGACATACTGTCGTGTGAAAGAGGCCTTAATTGGTGATAATGTCATACATGGTTTGCACCGAGTCTACTGGTTCCTGGGCAGTGACTTGGATTATCAGACTTTTATAGTGCAGTATATCACATTTTCATAAATTATGTATACATTTTAAGACTGCCGGTATTCAGGGAAACATGTGAAGGGTCAACACCTTTACTAACCCCTGGCCCCTCTACCCAACCTTGACCCATACCAAACAACATCGACAACTGTGTCACTTTTATTGCTGGATGGTGATCGGCCACAGCTTATTTATTAAAGCGGCAAACCTTAATAAACCATAATATCGGAGCAGTATGCCAAACGCTGGACTCCCAGCGGGCAAGTTAAACCGTAATCATAAGAGCAGTATGCCCACAGCTGGACTCCCAGCGGGCAAGTTAAACCGTAATCATCAGAGCAGTATGCCCACAGCTGGACTCCCAGCGGGCAAGTTAAACCGTAATCATCAGAGCAGTATGCCCACAGCTGGACTCCCAGCGGGCAAGTTAAACCGTAATCATCAGAGCAGTATGCCAACAGCTGGACTCCATCTGCTCCCACCATATCTCCGCTGTACTCAAATGCTGCCACGGAGGAGACCCGTTTACCAAACGGGGCTCCGACCACCACCCAGCAGAACAGGGTCTGTTTAAACCCTTCTAACTGTCCGAAAAGGAATCTCCCCGACTCCCATACAAAACACCATCAGGTCCCATTACAAAACCAAAGCCAATAAGAAAACGGGTTGAACAAAAAAAGGGGGGGGGGTAGAAACCCGTGATGAGAAAATAGACCAATCCCATTTAAAATACAAGTCAGACCACTATGAAGGACTGGGTACAGTTCTGGTGTCCCGTGAACAACCAGACATAGCGAAGCCGGAGAGGGCTCAGAGAAGGCAACTAAAGTAATGACTGGAATGGGGGAACTACATCACCCTGAAAGAATATCAAAAGTAGCACATCAACCTAGAAGAGGAGTCTTTACGACAAGGGCAGAGAGATTACGGAAATCTCTGCCTGAGGAGGTGGTGATGGTGAGTCCACCAAAATCAAGAAGGGCCTGGATGTATTTCTGAAAAATAACAATAGTACAGGCTATAGTTACTAAAGAGAGGTCGTCGATCCAGAGGACTGTAACCCCTACACTATATAGCTGCAACTTCTGATAACGGTAACCTAACTACCACTCCTTGAACCATACCTTCGTATTGTATCCCTAACGCCATTCCCATATATGGGCTAGAAACAACCCACCTGGGAGATTACCACAACCTCCTGAAAATGACCGGGACCAACATATGAAGAATACATGAGCTCCCAAAGCTACGGAATAGGCCAGGGGAACCATCCAGCGCGAGTCCCCAGCATCACCACGCCCCTGAAACAACTCTATACCAACCACCTCTGAAAGAAGTTATGACCACCCGAATTCCCGGATCCCGTTCCAAAAGACTTCCACCTCTGGACCCAACCATCAAACCGCAGAACGCCACGAACCTGAAAGAAAAAACAATTAGCTCGAGTAGCCACACCCATAGAGGACCATATAACTAGCCATAGAATACCTATATTTCATCCAAATGTCATTATTAATTTCATTTCTCTTAAGTATATTTATTTATCTTTTATTATTATTATTATTATTTTCATTTATTTATTTATTTTTTTATTACATTTATTTAACAATTCATTTATCTTTTTATTCAATTTTCATTATTATATTCATTCAGTTATTTATTTTAACATATCAAGGTAAAATGTAAAACCAACAAGGAAAACCACGCTGTGGGAAAAAGAATTAAAACCCCACCATAGGTAAGTCACAACCGAATACCAAACTAACCGCTGGATCAAAACCGGGAAGAGGGAAGGTACCCCCCCCCCCTTAAATTTACTGGATCACCATGTATAGACGGCCCCAATCCCAAGAGAACTATTACTCCATACAAAACCAGGAATACCCCCAACGCAGTGCGGCCTAGGATGAAGAGATAAACACCTCGGATAAAATATCAATCAGCCAGAACAGAAAGCCGAAGGAGACGAAACATGCTTTCCAAAGAAATACTCCCAAACTATGGAAGTATCGCCTACCGTACAAAGGAACAATGCATGCAAAATGATATTTGGAGGGTCAGATGCCGGCCTGTGAAGGCCCCACAAGAGGACCGGTCAGTGCGTCTAACCCGCTTCAAAACCTAGCCCAGAACGGGGATTGGAAGACTGCAATATAAAGTGAAAAACCATAATCGTGTTAGTACCTTTTGAAGGCTCTACCCTGAGCGCCGTATACGAACGTACCTGGTCATCCGCTTCCGGCCTAACTTCCTACCATACAAGTGACTACGAATCCTGCAATATCCACCCAACTGGGGGCAGCCCAGCTTCGCACAAACCCTGCCACCGATGCGTCCCAACACCGCCCTCCAAGCGACCAACCCAGCTGCACTAGAATAAAGACTCTTGTACTGCCTACATAGTGGACGACCCCTTTTGGTTCGTCCCTACAGAAGCCCACCGAACGGTAACTCCTGTAAACACTGGACATGAGGCAATTGAAATACAAACAAGAAAAAAGGTATGTGAAGGGGACACAAACTCACAGCTTCTGGATCATAGCCCAGAGCTACAGGAATAATAAATATACAAATGTGATCTCTATTTGAAAGCTTCTGCCAGGATCCAAACTCCCAACCTTGTATACTAGACAAATATATCAACCACTACACAAGTTTTTTTTTTTTCTCAGAATATATGAACAAAACCCTGCCATATATGCAAGTCTAGAAGGCCCAAATATAACACATAATTTATTTATTTAAATTATTAATTTATTTATTGTGTATCAATTAATTTATTTATTCATTTATTGGATTTTTTTTTATTTATTTTTTTATTACACACGGCCTAGTGCCCAAGGTAGGAACACAACCCAAAGTACTACTTCACACAGGGAAGCACCCAAATAAACCGCTCCCCTACGTTTAGATTTTATTTATCACATACATGTATGTATCAAATTAGAAATTTATAATTAAAATTATTTAATTTTTTTATATTTTAAACAGTAAGCTTCCGTCAATATGTGAAATAACCACGCCATATCATGTCATTCGTAATATATACATATATATTCTTTTTTTTTTTATGTATTCATTTTTAATTTCTATACACCTGTCTCCTGGGCCTGAATACCCAAAGAGGGACACTATACCAATGGCTAACGCTGTACCATACTATGAAGCTACCTATCCGCCGCGGACTCATCCCTTACTAAAAGGGCGGAAACAGAAGCGAACCATTCTTTAAAAGGAGCATATAGCGAACAAGATCAATTTTTTTTTTTTTTTTTGATATAGCACCCAAAGTTCCTGCAGGGACATAACTCACAACCCTGCCCCTTAGAAGCAATGACCTAATTTATATAAATTTTTTATCCATTTATTTTCCTTTTTTTTTTTTTTACTTATACCTATAAATCAGCAAGCTAAAAAGGGGTTATAGGAAATTACATTACCGCTGATCTATAAGAACGAACTCGGCGGCGGGGATGGGGGAGTGCCACAATAATGACTCTATCTCCATAAAAGAACCTCCCGCTCCCCCAAGCCCCAGAACATTGGCATACACCAAGCGTAGCGTAGTCAGGGACCTCATCCCGAAGGGTCCCTACAGCGACCAGGCTGAACCCTGGATAGATGGCAGGCACCCGCCTCTTACGGTTTTGATTGCAACATCAGACCAGACTCCACAGACGCACCCGACAATCCATCCGAAGATGACGGTGAGCGCCGCCTGAAGGAACTGGAGCGCCTACTTCTACCGGAAACCCTTGAACGGCGACGGTACTGGCGCATACGGGACCAACTTCGGCCTCGCCTCCTGGCCACCTGTGAGAAGGAGGAAAATACAAAGAACCCCTGCTCCTGAATGCTAGAAGGGGAGGGAGGGGCCCTAACAGGCATAAACCGAGACCCATATTGCCTCATGGTTCAGGAGGGCACGAAATAATAAACGGGGGCCCAGTAATCCCCTGCACAGGCAAAATTATATATGTTGCACAGTAGGGGGCAGCAGAGACTCAGTCATGCTGTTTGGAATGGAGAGTGCCGAGATACCCCCAAATTAAGCCCAGCCAGCCCCAAGAGCATTTGAGAGCATTGGATGGAAAAAACAGGGGCAGCAGAAAAACCCTCATATGGATGGAACCCTATATCTGGGACAGTACAGGTTGGGATGGAAAAAAGGGGGGGCGTTATAGGATGCTCCGGTGTGGGGGGTGAAGAACTTCCCTATGCCCCCTCCACACCGATCATACCTGCCAGCCACACAAGCGCAGTGCAGGGGCTAGAAGAGGAAGGGGCAGGGCCGCAGCGCTGCGAGTCCCCACGGCCGTCCAAGAGGGGAACGCAGGTAAAATTAGGGCTGTATGGAGATGGGGTGAAGAGGAGGGTTGCCGTGCAGACCGCCGGCCCCTCCCTTAATCCCAGAGGCTGCACGCATGGTGCGGCACCTCCTGGCCAGAGTTGTGAATAGGAGCGGGGGATCGTGGGGGGGAGGGGGGGCTGCCGCGGGGGGGGGGGGGGGTCCGCTGGCCGCAGTGCCAAAGTGCAGGGGCTGCTTGCATCATGCGGCAGCTCCCGGCCAGTTCTGTGAATAGAAGCAGGGGGGAGGAGGGTGCCAGGGAGAGCCGGTAAATGAGTCAGCCAACCCTCACCCTCCACATGCAAACTCACCAGGAGGCCTTGAGGCCGCATCTCCCGCGGAAACTTGGTGTAGACAGAGCAAAGGGGGGAGACAACCTCGCCAATTTAGCTTCCACTTGCTAGAGGAAGTGCCGGAACAGGGGAGGGGTATATGTAACCTTCAGGATTCCTGCACCGCCCCCATCCTGTCTAAGGAGGATCCCCCCAGAGAATTAACCCTTAACAGCCCCCCCTGATCTACCACCTTATTTAACCATTAACATGCGGGGCCAGCTCACTGAATGCCCTGAGGGGAAAAGGGGCAATGGGGGTGACCATCAGTCCCTAAGCACCCTCCCTATACAGTCGGGCGCTTGCAATATAATGTATTGCTTTGGATTTAGACGTGCACGTGATATGTTCTCCTTATGTTCTTGTGGTTTTCCTATATATGTTACTCTTCTTTCCGCTCAGCGTCAGCCGGGCTGGCTTGTATATTACCAGAATATTTGTCTTTGAATTATATTTAATCAGAGTCTCTTATCGTTAGCATATGTAATCCTAAATTCTTAAAATGGAGAGCGGTTTTATAATAATAGAGTGTTTTGTAATCCTTATGAGCTTAATGTGCTGAAGGGAGACATTATCTGCTGACTTGCAATGTTTTGGGGATTCTAAGAATAGTGCAGATCCAGGATCAGCGCTGGTAACATAATAAAATGTAATGCAGACAGAAAATGTAAGGGGTTGTCTAGTTTACATAGTTTTCAGTTCAATGGGGTTTCACTTTCAAGACCCTTATATATTAGCCAGAGTAGAAAGCAACTGCAAAATATGTCTTTCTCTGGAGGACCCGAAAATTCATGCTTATTGAAAACAGTGTAATACTTCATTTCTCCTGTGGTGGCACTGTAGGGTAACTGAACACTTACTTTCAGGTTATCTCACAGATTACAGCTGATCGCTCTTGGTCTTGGCAGTGGCAGAGCTTGTGATTTATATGGGCCTCTTGTTTTTAGAGGTTGAGTAAGCACAATAAAAAAAAAACCTTATGGACAAAAATATTAGCGATTTGCAAGATAGCAACGACAAACCAGAAATGATTGAGTGTTAATCCAAGGACCTGCCTGATTGCCTGAATGGTGGCTTTCCTTTTTACCCTAATTGGGTTAAAAAATAATAATTTATTTAACTGACACAGTCACTAGAGGGAGCTCATGAGAGCTGTATTTTTTCTTGTGTAGTCAGACACTTACAGGTGAGAGATTAGCTGTATCACTGGCTATAAAAAGGGGGCATGCATAAAAATTCGCCATCCACCACACCCAGTTTTTCTAACTTCTATGTCGGAAAAAGTGGAATAGGTGCTTAATAAATATGGCAGTCATTCTGAGCACCATATTTCTTAAAGTATTTACACCAGGCAACTGGCAAACATGCATTGATAAATCTGTGTGCCTTCGATTACAAAGCTGGCTGCCTGCAGCCACCACTAAGGGGAGCTCATTGCATAGCAAGTTATATAGTTACCATTTACTGGAATGGAAGCTGAAATAATCTCTTTGCATTGAGCTCCTCCTTGTGGCAGCAGCATGCAAATGCAGTATTTTCTTTTTGTCGGGAAAACAAGTAGTAGTTCAGTGAACCCTCTATATTTGTGACCTTTTCTCAGGATACGTCATCAATATCAGTTTTGCAGGGGTCTGACTCAGCTTTTTGAAGAGAACACAGTGCTGTTGAGTGTGCTACATTCCCTTCACCGTTTCCCTGCTCACTGTAATGGAGGCACAGCGGGCGAACGGAGCGGCACCCAGGAATAATAGTAGGCGCAGGGAGATCCCTGGGCACCGCTCTACATGTCCTGCTAACTAAATTAAGTCCGAACCCACGAAAGGTCGTCTTTAACTTTTAATACAGGAGGCGGGTGCCGTCAGCAGAATCACATTGCCGGCACCCTGCCTCTGACAGGGAGCTGCGATCAGTGGCAGTTAACCCCTCAGGTGCGGCACCTGAGGGGTTAACTGTCGCTGATTTGCTGCCAGTACCCGCCTCCTGTATTAAAGGTTAATTATCATTTGTGGCGCAGTGCGCCCCCCCTCCCAGAACTAGAATCATTGGTAGCGCAGTGCACCCCCCCTCAACCCCCCCAGTAATAAAATCCTTGGTGGCTCAGTGCCCCCTCCCCCCCTCAACCCCCTCAGTATTAAAATCATTGGTGGCAGTGGCCAGAGTCCCCTCACCTCCTCTCATTGGTGGCAGTGGCAGCTTCTGATCGGAGCCCCAGCAGTGTAATCCTGGGGCTTTGATCGGTTGCCATGGTAGTGCAGGAAAGTGAGCTGCAGTGGGGTCTGGATGATCAGGACCTTTTGGAAGGAATGGAGGAGGAGGGGGTACCGCCTGTCAGTGCCCAGTGACATCCCTTCCAACTTGTGTAGGTGGTTTCAGCCACAGAACCCCCGCACCTAGTCAGACCCAAGCGTCAGCCGGGGGACAGCAGAGCCAGGTCAGGAGCTCCAAGTTTGCTGCTCCCCTCAGTCCACTACTGATCGACCTTGGGTCTGACAATGCAGGCAACGAAGAGGAGGGTGACCAAGAATGGGTGCCACCTCCCTTGTCAGGTGACAGCAGCACTGATGGGAAAGGAGGCACCCAAGGCAAAAGGTGCGCCAGGTCACCAGAGAGCCCAGTGGCAGGGGCTCCACTGGTAATGGCAGCAGGAGGCGGCTGCAGCAGCAGCAGGTGCCGCCTCCACCTGTGTGCACTGAGCCCGAACAGGCGCAAGCCAGCACCACACCATCTGACAGGAGGTCGGTGCATAAGTTGCCTGTTTGGGCTTACTTCACCCTGGCAGAAGATGATCGGACAATCGCCATCTATCAGCTATGCCATGCCAGGGTGAGGAGAGGGAGGTCTGTTGCTCTGCTGGGTACCACTGCCCTTACCCAGGACCTGAGAGTCAACCACTGGTGGGAGTGGGACCAGATGCAGGGTGGTCGCAGCAGCGCTGGCAGCAGTGCACAGGGGATAGCAGCTCCTGCCACTGTCCTGCAGCCACCCCACCCCCTTCCAACAATACATTTCCACTCCCCCACTCCTTCTCCTAGAGGTACTGGTACCGGCAGCCAGACCTCTGCCTCCTCTGCACCCTCCTCTGTCGCATTTATTGCTGTCCGGTGCCAGCCGTCGGTTGCCGAGGCATTTGAACACACCACGGCCTATGCACCCGGGGACCGGACAGGTGTGTTCACTCAATGGGCTCCTGGCAAGGGTTATCGCCCAACATATACTAAACTTCAATATTATGGACTGCAATCCATTCCAGCAGATGTTGGAGCAGGCACAACCCAGATGGAGTTTCCCCAGCCGCCATTTCTTTGCCAGGACCGGCGTCCCTACCGTACCTCAGCACATTGTGCAGAATGTATCCCTGTTGCTGGATCATGCTGTCAGCGACAGGGTGCATCTGGCGATTGATGCCTGGACCAGCAGACATGGGCAGGGATGCTAAATCAGCTTCACAGCCCATTTGGTGTCCCTCCGAGGCGGGATGCCCGTATGCAACACCTGCGGGCCTGTCTGCTCTGCCGTCTGGAGCAGGCCAACCCTCTGCCTCACGCTCTAGTTCTCCCCGCTTATCTAACCCAGCAGGTGGCTGGCCCAAGCACCTCCAGCCAACAAGTGATCTTATGGTTGAGATAAGGCTGTTCTACCAGCCTGCGCGATCCAGTAGCAGCAGCAGTCACCACCAGCGGCTGGACCGCATGGTGGCTGACTACATGGGGTCTGTCGGTGCTTCTGACATGATCACCGATAACCCCATGGAGTACTGGGTTGCCAGGCTTGACACCTGCCGTGGGCTCGCTGAGTATGCGCTGGAGGTACTGTCTTGCGCCCCCTCCAGCGTACTATCTGAGTGGATATTCAGCGCGGCTGGTGGAGTGGTCATCGACAAGCGGACCCGTCTGTCCACAGACTCCGTGGATAGATTGACATTTATTAAAATTAATGAGTCCAGGATCGGCGGCGACTTCTTGGCAGTCGGTTCAGGGCACTGAAGGGTCACTTGTCAATCCCTCTCCTTGGCTCTCCCTCCAAAACATCATTGTTTTTTAACTTCTATATATATTTCTGGATGAATTTATTTATTTATTTAGGGATGACTTTATTTATATATTTCTGTATTGATGAATTTATTTATGTGTTTACTTATTGATGAATTTATTAAAGTATTTATTTATTGATGAATTTATTTATGTATTTATTTATTGATGACTTTATTTATATATTTCTGTATTGATGAATTTATTGATCTATTTCTCTATCGATTAATTTATTTATGTATTTATTTATCAATGAATTTATTTGTATTTTTATAAATCAATGATTTTATTTATCTATTTTTTCATTAATTTATTGAACCTCTTATTTATTTATTCTTTCAATTAATTTATTATAAAAAAAAAATATATATATATATATATATATATATATATATACAGAAAATCACAGGGCAGCACTCCTAGCTTCAAGCAGTTCAGGTGCCAGTGTTATCCCCTTGGTCCTGGGGTCCAAACACAATCCAAATAAATATAACGCAGCACACCTTGGATAAAAAAGTGAAAAAAAATTGATATTTATTCAACACACGTTGATGCAGGATATATATATATATATATATATATATATATATTTTACACATTAAGCCCGTTACAATATTGGGCGATAGAACAGTAGTGCATAAACATTAGTAGAAACAGTCTATATTAAATGGCAAGGGAACTTGACCACATTGGCTTTTGGTGTTGAATTACTCAATTCAATTGATTAATCGTTTCAGCCCTAGTATAGTGTACCCTATAGTCCTCTCTGTGATCTCTGGACACTTTCCTCAATACATAAACCATACTGGAAAATAGACCTCTCAGATTCCAATTGGCACACAGCTCTCCACACGACGCCAGCACTGGGCTGCTTTCAGTTTGTATATCGGGCACATCGAGTCTGGAGAAGAACACTGCGGTAACGCAGCCTGCCGCTCCGTGTGCTGATTCCTAAAAGCCAGAGGGCAGCAGGACTGGCGGGGTTTAGCAGCGGCTCTCTCATCCTCCTTTTGTCTGTGAGGAGGCATGGGTACCGCCGCTCGCCCCACCCATACATGATCAGCGCCGCACATACGCTGGGCTCTGGCTATCAGCAGCACCCAGCCGTCCTCTGCCCATCTGAGCACAGAAGCCAGTGAGGAGCCAGCTTGCCTCGGCCCGGGTCTCGAAGTGTCCCCGGCTCTGCCACCGGGATCAGTTCCCCTCCCCTAGGTGATGACTCAGTCACGGTCCCCGGCTGCTAGCTGGGTGCTCGGCGGCTGCCTCCAGTGCGCAGCCTGGATCATCGATCGCAGATCAGGCTGCAGAATAAGCCTTTAGCTGCGATTAGTGTTGATCGAGCACCAAAGTGCTCGGGTGCTCGGGCCGAACACCGAGCACCCAAGCTCAATGGAAGTCAATGGCAGAACCCGAGCATTAAACCAGGCAGCAGGCCAAGCTCCTGAAGAGGGGAGGGTGTCTGGTTCATAGGAAAAGGTAAGAAATTGATGGAAACACCACTGAAATGGTTCGGGAACAGCATGGGGAGGATGTCTGGATGCATCTTGGACTCCCAGGTTGCTGCTGGGAACAATGTTGTCCGAGTAGTACGCCACTTTTACAGACTGACAATAATATGCACAAAACTGAAGATAAAATTGATTTTAGTGAAAAAATTGCTAGGAAACATTCTTTCCTGTATATTTACTTGTGTATAAAGTGCAAGCGCTGCCAAAAATTACAAGCTAGAGGCACTTCGATACAACCCGTATATCACATAAAGGGGGGCCTCATTCACCATGAGGTACACTTGTTCAGGTAGTGGGACTCCTACACTCATAACGCCTATGCACTAAGTGAAAGGGCTGCCAAAAATTACAAGGAACCGGCACTACAAAACACCCCTTATTACACATAAAGGAGGGCATCATACACACCCTTGAAAAATTATGATTGATCGCCTGCTGATGACTCTCAAAAACATTTGGAGCAAGGGCCTGCTGATCTGACCATCTAAAACATTAGGGGCGAGGACCTGCTGCTGAGCTGACCCTCTAAAACATTAGGGGCGAGGGCCTGCAAGAGCCATACCGGTCCTGCACTCCTTTCAGCTTTGTGGTCACAGGCCAATCAGTGGCTAACCCCGCTCAATTTGACAGTTGGTAAAGTGGTGTGCGACAACGGTGCCAATCTGCTGAGCGTGCTGAAACAGGGCAAAATAACACACGTGCCGTGCATGGCACACGTCCTGAACTTAGTCGCACAGCGTGGTCTCCGGGGTCCAGGACGTCTTGCAGCAGGCCAAGCAGGAAAATCTCTGGCCATTTTAAAAGATCTTACACGGCCATGGCTCGCCTTGCTGACCTTCAGCGGCAACACCAGCTTCCCGTCAGACGTCTGATTTGTGACTGCCCGATGTGCTGGAACTCCACCTTGTACAGTATATCCTTGATAGGCTTCAGCAGCAGAAATGTGCAGTTAACAACTGCCTGTACGAACTCTGCGGCAGGACAGGTTCTGGGAGGCTTGTTTTTTTTTCACCGCGCCAGTGGCTGCTCATGTGCGACACATGCAGACTTCTGCGGCCATTTGAGGAGATCACCAAACTGGTCAGTTGCGGCCAGGGTGCCATCAGTGACATCGTACCTTACGCCTTCTTTCTGGAGCGTGCATTACGTTGTGTCATTGATCAAGCAGTCGAGGAGCAGGAGCAGGAAGATGAGGAAGTCGCAATGCTGGATGAATTCCCAGGGAGGGATACTCCATCTGAGACCAGTCAACAGGAGTCTAAAGAGGAGTCAGAGGAGGATGGTGCCGTGGTGGAGGAGGAGGAGGAGCAAGAGGAGCATGCTTTAAACTTTTCTGGGATCCCTGGTGTTGTCCGTGGCTGGAGGAGACCGAGGACAACATTATCCTGGATGATGAGCAGGAGCCAGGCCACTCCTACTGATGCTGCTGCCGCCACCTTTCAGACTCTGTCATTGTGACACTAGGTGACCTTCTCTTGATGCTGCTATTGCTGTTGCTGCCACCTCCAGACTCTGTCATTGTTCCACTCTGTGGCCTCCTCATGCTTCTGCCACCTCCAGACTCTGTCATTGTGCCACTCTGTGGCCTTCTCGTGATGCTGCTACTGCTGCTGCCACCACCTCCAGACTTTGTCATTGTGCCACTTGGTGGCCTCCTCATACTGCTGCCACCTCCAGACTCTGTCATTGTGCCACTCTGTGGCCTTCTCGTGATGCTGCTACTGCTGCTGCCACCACCTCCAGACTTTGTCATTGTGCCACTCTGTGGCCTCCTCATGCTTCCGCCACCTCCAGACTCTGTCATTGTGCCACTCTGTGGCCTTCTCGTGATGCTGCTACTGCTGCTGCCGCCACCTCCAGACTCTGCCATTGTGCCTCTCTGTGGCCATCTCATGCTGCCACCACCTCCAGACTCTGTCATTGTGCCACTCTGTGACTTCCTCATGCTGCTGCCACCTCCACACACGGTCATTGTGCCACTCGGTGGCCTCCTCAAACTGCTGCCACCTCCACACTCTGTCATTGTGCTACTTGGTGGCCTTCTCCTGATGCTACTGTGTCATGGAACCATGAACCAGACGTACAACAAGAGATAAGTGGAAATAAGAAGGCTTTATTGAAAAACAAGCTGTAAGCAAAAGTCCAAACGGATGGCTAAACCGAAGCAGGGTCTTGCGTAGACAAAGGTCAGGAACCAGAAGGGTAGTCAGACGAAGCCTGGATCAGGAACCAGCAGGGTAGTCAGACGAAGCCAGGATCAGGAACCAACGGGGTAGTCAGACGAAGCCAGGATCAGGAACCAACGGGGTAGTCAGACGAAGCCAGGATCAGGAACCAACGGGGTAGTCAGACGAGGCCAGGATCAGGAACCAGAAGCAGCAGCAGTCTTAGAAGCATGTGAACACAGGAGGACCAAGCAAGGAACTGAAGCCACAGACCTCCTATATATATGAGCTAGGCATCCAGCTCCTCCCAGTGGGAAGGAGAAGCCGCAGGGTGGGAGGCTGCAAGAAACCCAGAAACCAAGATGGCGCCCAGCACATGTCAAACGAAGGAGAACAGTAAGAAGGTAAGACCATGACAGTACCTCCCCCTCAAGGGCCCCCTCCTCCGGGAGTAAGGAACGGTTTCTGAGGGAAGCGTGCGTGAAGGCTCGGAGCCAAAGCAGGAGCGTGAGTCCAGGATATGCTCACCTCATATCCTCCACGATTGCCCACTTGGATCCGGACGGGGCCGAGGAACCGAGGAAGTGAAACGATTACACACCAATGGCTTCAACAGGGGAGACATTGAAACACGTTGGAGATCCGCATGCCAGGAGGAAGCGCAAGGGCATAGGCTACCGGGTTTACCCTGCGAAGCATTTGGAAGGGACCAACAAAGCGAGGCGCCAGCTTGGGAGTGGGCACTCGAAGATTGAGGTTGCGGGTGGACAGCCATACACGGTCTCCGACCTGGTAGGAAGGAGCGGGCGCTCGTCTGCGATCAGCCTGGAGTCTCTGGCGCTGCGCAGAGACCTCAAGGGACCTCTGGATCTGTACCCAAGAAGCACGTAGGACGGAAAGGTGATCCTCCACAGCCGGATTATCCTGGGGAGAGAATACCTCCGGTAACATGGCAGGTTGGAACCCATAATTGGCCATGAAGGGAGACGTCCCAGAGGAAGAGTTCACCGCCGTGTTCCTGGCAAACTCAGCCCAAGGCAGGAGGTCAACCCAATTGTCTTGGTGATCGGAGACATAGCAACGAAGGAATTGCTCCAAGGCCTGATTGGATCGTTCTGCGGCCCATTGGACTGAGGGTGGTAGGCCGAGGAGAAAGAGAGATGAATCCCCAACTGGGAGCAAAAGGCGCGCCAGAACCTGGACACAAACTGACTCCCCCGATCCGACACAATGTCCTTGGGCAAACCGTGCAACCGGAAGACCTCCCTGGCGAAAATCGTGGCCAACTCTTGTGCAGAGGGTAACTTCTTGAGAGGAACAACAGTGGCACATTTTGGAAAACCGATCCACAATCATGAGAATGACCGTATGGCCTCGGGATGCAGGGAGGTCCCAATGAAATCCATCCCCAGGTATGACCATGGGCGCTCCCGGTGGCTATGGGTTGCAAAAGGCCCAACGGAAGGTGCCGAGGGGACTTACTCTGGGCACAAACGGAGCATGCCGCACATTGCGGCGATGTC